>NC_081802.1:1822687-1972687 GCF_963082965.1 Carassius carassius
GTGTTCTCGGCACAGATGGGAAACTCCCGCCGGATGCTGAGGTTAATTCACGTCTGACTGAAAGCTAAAAAAAAATTATAATAACTCATTATCCTTAAGTAACGAGTATGGAAAATCATTTAATTAAAGTGAAAGGTTCACTGTTTCTGCTGTAATATCTGAACCCTTAAAGAGCTGTGGGAATGGGATCTGGACGATTTATTAAACTAATTTAGTTTGGAAAGTGGCCAGAGAGAAACACTTTAATAAGAATCAACAAAGTATAGAATTCTATATAACAAAGCTGTTAATAATAATAAAAAGCACACAAATTAATATGTGAATTTAATACACCATAATAAATGATTACATTTTGCTAATAAATAAGAAATGAAATGGCAAAAAATAACATATTTCAATTTAATTGTGAATCCAGTATACAACTGCAGTTACACCATTCTGGCAGAAATGTTGTAGATTCAGGATAAAGCTACTAGATAAGTCATCAAAAATTAAATGAATTTTACTTATGGTTACTATAGTTTTATTTACAGTTAATCTCAATCCGGTTAAACAATGATTAGGTTACTTGACCTTGATTTAATATGGTATTTCTTCAAATATCACAGTTAAACTGTTGTTACCATGCAGAAACTAACCGTAAACAACATAAATGAAATAACCCCATAGCATACAGGAATCACCTTGTATAGCAGATCTATACAGGTGGAGCTGGGAGGGTGGAGGGTTTCTGAAGTGCACTCTGGACTGCTACAGCAAATAAAAGCCAGATATTTAAATACTGAGCAGTGAGCTCATTGGCTACTGATACAGGAGAAAACCAATCAGCTGTGCCATGTGATAGTGATGTCATTAGGTCAGATAGAGTTAGACCTATTGGACTGTTCCATCTAGAGTTTCATGCCAGAACTCTGTGTTTGAACTATGGTTACTAAGGAAAAAAGAATGGTAACTTTAATAATAACTACTTTGCCTGTGTTTACTGTTTTACTCTAAATATCAACAGTAAACTATGCAAAGGTAATGATAAATGTCATTAGAATACAATTTGCATTGGTTTACTGTGGTATTAATTCCAATAACACATCTAAACTATGGTTTAGCATAACAGGGAAAACCTAACAGTAAACTTTAAAAAATAAATACTATTTCAATTCAATTCAATTCAAGTTTATTTGTATAGCGCTTTTTACAATACAAATCGTTACAAAGCAACTTTACAGAAAATTATGTTTCTACAATATTTAGTAGTAGCTAGTAGTTTGTGCACGTTTGACAGGATTTTATAAAAAAATAAAAAATAATAATAATAATACAAGACGTAGTCAGCTAGACGATGAACTATCAATATTATTAATTAATAGTAATTATATGATGCAGTCACACATGTAGCAATAATTGTTAGTTCTGTTTGTTGATTCAAGGTTAGGATCATCTGGGGTCCTCTGAGGGTCAGCATCATCTCTTCTCAGGTTTTCTGGATCCAGACTGGAGCTTGTGTAAATCCTAGTTACCACGGGATGTAAAGACATCATTAGCATAGCTGCTGATCCAACAAAGTAAAATTAGTTTAACCCAAGCTAAAGAATAAAAATGCAGATGCAACTACACTCACAATTTAAGAGATACATTATTCGAATGCTTGGCGAAAGAGATGCGTTTTTAATCTAGATTTAAACAGAGAGAGTGTGTCTGAACCCCGAACATTATCAGGAAGGCTATTCCAGAGTTTGGGAGCCAAATGTGAAAAAGCTCTACCTCTTTTAGTGGACTTTGCTATCCTAGGAACTACCAAAATCCAGCGTTTTGTGACCTTAGGGTGCGTGATGGGTTGTAGCGTGGTATAAGGCTAGTTAGGTACGCAGGAGCTAAACCATTTAGGGCCTTATAGGTAAGTAATGATAATTTGTAACTGATACGGAACTTAATAGGTAGCCAGTGCAGAGACTGTAAAATTGGGGTAATATGATCATATTTTCTTGACCTCGTAAGGACTCTAGCTGCTGCATTTTGGACTACCTGTAGCTTGTTTATTGATGAAGCAGGACAACCACCTAGAAGTGCATTACAATAGTCCAGTCTAGAGGTCATGAATGCATGAACTAGCTTTTCTGCATCAGAAACAGATAACATGTTTCGTAGCTTGGCAATGTTTCTAAGATGGAAGAATGCAGTTTTTGTAACAATGGAAATATGATTTTCAAAAGACAATTTGCTGTCCAATATAACACCCAGATTTCTGACTGTAGAGGAAGTAACAGTACATCCGTCTAGCTGCAGATTGTAATCTACAAGATTCTGTGTGGTGTTTTTTGGTCCAATAATTAATATCTCTGTCTTAGAAAATTATTTGTCATCCAATCTTTTACATTTTTAACACACTCTGTTAGCTTAGATAATTGGGAAGTTTCATCTGGTCTCGTTGAGATATATAGCTGAGTATCATCAGCATAACAGTGGAAGCTAATCCCGTATTTTCTAATAATATTACCAAGGGGCAACATGTATATTGAAAATAGAAGGGGACCTAGGACGGATCCTTGTGGCACTCCATATTTTACTGATGATAAATGAGATGACACCCCATTTAAATAAACAAAATGGTAGCGATCGGACAGGTAGGATCTAAACCATCTTACAGCCTGCCCTTGAATACCTGTATAGTTTTGTAATCGATCTATGAGTATGTCATGATCTATGGTGTCGAACGCTGCACTAAGATCAAGTAAGACTAGAAATGAGATGCAGCCTTGATCTGACGCAAGAAGCAGGTCATTTGTAATTTTAACAAGTGCAGTTTCTGTGCTATGGTGGGGCCTAAAACCTGACTGAAATTCTTCATACAGATCATTTTTATGCAGGAAGGTGCTCAATTGAGCAGACACAACTTTTTCTAAAATTTCAGACATAAATGGAAGATTTGAAATAGGCCTATAATTTGCCAGTACACTAGGATCTAGTTTTGGTTTCTTAATAAGAGGCTTGATAACCGCCAGCTTGAATGGTTTTGGGACGTGACCTAAAGATAACGACGAGTTAATGATATTGAGAAGCGGTTCTTCGGCTACAGGTAACAGCTCTTTTAGTAATTTAGTGGGTACAGGATCTAATAAACATGTTGTTGGTTTAGATACAGTGATAAGTTTATTTAGCTCTTCCTGTCCTATATTTGTAAAGCACTGCAGTTTATCTTTGGGTGCGATGGATGAAACTGAAGTGTTAGACGCTGTAGAATCTACATTCGCTATTGTATTTCTAATGTTATCTATTTTATCAGTGAAGAAATTCATAAAGTCATTACTATTTAACGTTGGTGGAATATTTGAACCAGGTGGCGTCTGGTAATTTGTTAATTTAGCCACTGTGCTAAATAAAAACCTTGGATTGTTTTGGTTATTTTCAATGAGTTTGTGGATATGCTCTGCCCTAGCAGTTTTTAGAGCCTGTCTATAGCTGGACATACTGTTTTTCCATGCAATTCTAAAAACTTCCAAGTTAGTTTTTCTCCATTTGCGTTCAAGACTACGAGTTACTTTCTTGAGAGAGTGAATATTACTGTTATACCATGGCACAGTAGGTTTTTCTCTAACCTTTTTCAATTTGATGGGGGCAACAGCTTCTAATGTATTAGAGAAAATAGTGCCCATGTTGTCAGTAAATTCGTCTAATTCATGTGTATTTTTGGGTACAAATAGCAGTTGAGATAGATCAGGCAGGTTATTTGCGAATCTTTCTTTGGTGACTGGAACAATAGTTCTGCCCAGACGGTATGGCTGAGACATATAGTTAATATCAGTTATACGCAGCATGCACGATAAAAGGAAATGGTCTGTAATATCATCACATTGGGGTACAATATCTATAGCAGTAAGATCGATTCCATGCGATATAATTAAATCTAGTGTATGATTAAAACGATGAGTGGGCCCGGTGACATTTTGCTTGACTCCAAAGGAGTTTATTAGGTCAGTAAACGCAAGTCCTAATGTATCATTTGCATTATCAACGTGAATATTAAAATCTCCCATGATTAGCGCCTTATCAACTGTAACTAGAAGGTCTGAGAGGAAATCTGCAAATTCTTTTAGGAATTCTGTATACGGCCCTGGTGGTCTATACACAGTAGCCAGAGCAAGAGATGCATTAGATTTCTTTTGCATGTCTGACAGTGTAACATTTAGCAGAAGTATTTCAAAAGAGTTAAACCTGTATCCTGTTTTCTGGGTAACATTGAGAATATCACTATATATTGTTGCGACACCTCCGCCACGACCAGTCTGACGGGGCTCATGCTTATAACAGTAGTTTGGTGGAGTAGACTCATTTAGACCAAAATAATCATTTGGTTTTAGCCAGGTTTCAGTCAAGCAGAGTACATCAAAACTATTTTCTGTGATCATTTCATTTACAATAACTGCGTTGGGTGTATTTATGAGCCCAAACTTTAAAAATAGTTTTTGTTCATTTACTTTACATTTTTCTGGTTTAACTACGATAAGATTTTTTCTAGATCCTACATTATATTTTGACCTCACTATTCGGGGAACAGACACAGTCTTAATAGTTTTTACAGCGCAAGTACTTTAATCATTTAAGCGGGTGGAACAAAACTCATCATAATAGTTATTAGAGAATTGTCTTAATAGTCACATGGAGCGAAGTGTCCTGGAGATGTTGTCAGAGAGCAGCTCCGCTCCGATTCTGCTGGGGTGTAATCCATCAGCGCGAAACAGCCTAGGACGCTCCCAGAAAAGATTCCAGTTATTAACAAATAGCAGTTTCTGTTCTTTACACCATGATAACAACCATTCATTTAAAGCAAAAAGTCTACTGAACCTTTCGTGTCCTCGTCGATACGTGGGCAGTGGTCCTGACACGACGATCGTCGCCGCGGGCATCGTGCTGCGAACCGTCTCGATCAGGCTGCTGAAGTCCCTCTTCAGAGTCTCCGTCTGCCACAGCGTGGTGTCGTTAACCCCGGTGTGAAGCACGACCGCTCTGGGGCTCTCGTCGACCTTCAGGATTGCGGGTATCTGCGCAGAAACATCGAGAACACGAGCACCAGGCAAACAATGAGTGTGCACTTTACCGTCGGCTAACGTAGCACTTACGTGTCGGACGATGGAGTCTCCGATGATCACAGCGTCTCGTCCTGTCTCGCGGAGGGGAGCGAAGCGGTTCCGGATGGAGATGTCGAAGGCAGGAGGGGGAGAAGTCGTCGCTCGGGACCCGGCTCGCGTCCTCCGCTGTGGATGCACCCAGGGTCCGTGGTGTCCCGGCGTCGCAGTGAAGGACATCTGGGAAGATCGCGTCCTGGGTGCACCGGGCCTGTGCAGAGAAACACACGGAGTAGACGTGGTGGGACTGTTAACAGATCGCTGTATACTTACCCCGGACTTGTGAGCGTCAGCCCGGGATGATTCCAGCGCGGTTCTCCGCTCTCTCAGCTGGGCCTGCCTCACCTCCAGGTCGCGAATCTGCTTTCCCACGGCCTCGAGCTCGAGCTGCACAGAGTGGAGACATTCATCCGCCATTAAAGCAAGTAACAGTGAGTACAGCAGTGGTAATGTGTGTGAATAGAGTATTAGCAATGTAAGCGCAGTTAGCTGCAACCACGCTTGCTGATGCTAATGGGCTAAAAGCTAATAGCGGACCCGGGAGATCAAAATAAAACTAGTGATAGCAAGGCGCTCTGATTGTTTTTGTTGCAGAATACAATAGAGGATATATTCACACGTTATATAAACGGAAACGATGATGTATAAAATTGATTGAGTTAAAAATAGTCAATGAAAAGAATATAGTGACGGAGCTCAAACGCAGTACAGCCGCCAACAACAAACAGGAAGTGACGTAAGCAATCGGATTCTATTTAACACAAGAAACATGGTAAATTTTCACAGAAGGTGAATTTACCTTTGTTTGCTATGGTTTTACCCCAAATACCAGTTAAACCGTGTTTATCATGCAAGAACCATAGTCAATTTCTAAAACACTACAGCTACAATGCCAAAATGTTCTAAAGATGTGGCTTCCAATGAAGATTGAGTTGATCAGCAGGTGGTTTGGTACAAAAGCAGCAAATAAAATTGATTTCTGAGAAGCCCTGGATCCTTCACAGATGGTGGAAGATAGTTTGAGAGGAGACTTTCACTCATTTCCAGACGACTGTGGCTCTCGCCGTGTCTCAACATGCCCATGAAGTATATTTGAGTCTGAACTCATGACGAACACGTGCAAGCAACACCCATCTGAACACATCAACACCAGCAGGGCTGGGTTTCTATGGCAACTGTTAAAGCATCTCTTACAAGATGGTCAAGAGACCCAAACTCAACATGAGAGAGAGAGAGAGAGAGGGTAAGATAACGCTCATGTTTGGAAATAGCACATTCTGTGTCTTTTATAAGTGGCGAAGAGAAACCGAAGAGGCTGAGCTACAGTAACAAATGCAAGAAATGTTCGCTCTCAAGACGCTTTCACAGTGGAACTGTTTAATTAGCATGAGCATGATCCTTGTGTTAAAAGAGCAGCTTAATAAAGACTTGATAAGAAAAGCCAGTGCATTTCAATGAATCTGTGTGCTGCATAGATTAATTGATGAAAATTTCAAATTTGATGAACATCTCAAATTAAAATATATTACAAAGCAGATTCAACATTTTTCACACAAGATTCAAATACAGTAAAAATTTAGTATGCACTGTTTTTACTAAATAAAGAAAAACAATTAAATTTCATAATTTCATAAAATACCATGTATAATAATTGTATTATTTAAAATGATTGCATTTCATATTATTTTTAAGTTTTGATATAGTCATCAAAACAAAACGAAAAGTTACTACGTTTACTCCAGTTAAACTATGATAACCATTCAAAATGTGCAGTAAATGGTAAATTTGCATAAAGGTATCTTACTGTGGTTTACTCCAAACACCACAGTTAAAACTATTGTACTATGGTAAGTTCCTATAGACTAGAACTGGACAATCATAGAACAGTTGAACTGGGTTTACTATGTTTTTTGCCCAGCTACTTAATTTAAACAATCATTACCATACAAAAATATATATATATTTTTTTTTTTCGTGATAAAGGCAATGATTTTACCTCCAGTTATAATGATCTTACTACAAAACCCAGAATCAAACAATAGTTACTACACAAGAAGTCAAAGATCTAAGAATGTGCATTTCTCATAAAATTTTCTCAAGACTAAACGTTTCCAGCTGATTGTCAACAACTGAGAGAAACAAAAGCAGTAGAATCTGCTGAAGACCACAGGCCATAAAGTCACTGTGGGTAGTTTGTGTGTTCATGTTATCAGAAATAAACGAATCTGCTCTTACAGGTGGGAATTGGTGCGTCCCAACATGCCGTTTTTTTAATGGCTTCCTTTGCTGAGCTAATCAAATGTACGCCTGCCGGATTTGCTGAAACCACTGCATCTTATTTCCAGAGCTTAAGCGGGTAGACTCACACAATCTGTTGGTGTGGCGACAAGGACGGTCGAGGGCTTCGACTGAGTAGAAATTCAGTGTGTTCAGCAAATACGAGCTGGTGTTCATGCTCTGGATGTGCGAGGGGCGAACGCTGCCCTTTTGAACTGCTCTCAGATCAGTTTACTCATGCTAAAGGGCTCCAAATGTACAATAAAGACACCTCTTTCGATGCATAGGAGAACAACTGCTTGTCTAGCCAAAACAAAAATGACAAACCTTACGACAAATACTTGTTTTGGACAAAACATTAAACTTTTATGCCAGGGATCAGTGTTGTGCATGAACGCGTTCAATGAACGACGTTCACTGAACGCGTTCATATTTTCGCCGAACGCTGAACTGAACGAATCACTTTTCATACAATGAACGTGAACGAGAGCGGCGCTCACTCTGGCAGGAATGAACAGCACGCGCAGTTCACGTTCACGCTTATTTGAAAAGTCAGGTTTTACCAGGGCTTAATTTGAGCCGGAACATGTTCCGTCAGCTCCGACATTGGATCCGGCACCTCCTGTGTCACTAAAATTAATTGCCTGAACGAAAAAAAAAATTTACTGTTTGTGTAGTGTTCAATGTTTGTGACACATGACTTGCGCGCTTGTTGTACTAGTTGAGATTGCTGTTAGCCTCGATCGTTTCACGCAGGGGAAAAATGTCAAAAAGACAGGAAAGTTTGCTTAACTTTTTCAAATACGCTGGACAGTCAGATCCCAAACAAGCAAAAATCTTTTCCGCTGAACAAAAAGGAGACCACGGTGGACACAGTAGCCTAGTATCGATATCTCGTTATTTCGACATAATAAGGGGACATTCTAATCTGCATTAGGCCACATTAAGCGATCTTATAATGGTTTTCTATGGGAGGAAAATGCTTAACCGTTCATATTATGGGCTCATCTGACTTTTTTGTACATAGCATAGCCTATTTGTTAGGATTTAAGTATCATAATTAGGCTAATAAATGCACGCACAATTATCCCTTAACTTGATTTGAACAAATGCCTTTCAACTTGTGTGTGCAAAATTCTAAATTAAATTAATGTGCAGAAATTTGTACAACCAGAGTTTAGGCTATGTAGGCATACTATACTGTTGTAGCCATTAAAAAAAGCGCGTTTCATATTTGTTAAAATATTATAATGATACAAATGAACGTGAACTAGTTCGTTTTTAGATATGTGAACTTAGTTCATTTAAAAAAAAAAAGAACTATGAGCATGAACTAGTTCATTATCATCTGTGTGAACTGAACTTTGAGCTAGTTCTGTTTAAGTATGAACTGGCACAACACTGCCAGGGATTTGTTAAACTCAAACTTAACTCGTAGCTGTAAATTAAAAACCAAGTTAAAACTTTACAATATAGTTGTTTACAATGAACAGCACTTTTACAGCATTTATGAATCTTGGTTAATATGCATTATCACAGAGTATACATGTTGAAATTGGTTAGTTCTTTATGAACTAACATTGAAAATAATGAAATAATGAAACAAAATGCAATTTTTGCTCATTTTTAGTTACTAAAATCCAATTCTTATTGGCTGTAATAGAATCATGTTACATACTCAAAATGGACAAATTAAGCAAACAATTGAAAATTATGTCACTTAATTCACATGGCATTTGGTTGTAAACCTGTTTGCAATATTCTATTTCTATCTGGATCTGTATAAAATTTGTAAATATAATACACAAATATTAATTGATATAATACCATACATATATACTATAAAATGTATCAAATGTGATAAAGAAAGAGATGTTTAATCTGACCACCAGTATAATTTTAAACTATTCATATGCTATTTGAGCAAAGTCTATCCAATTTCAAAGTTCAGGTCTGATGTTAGCCGCTTGTATTGTGTCCCATGAGCTCATGCACTAGGTCAGCCGTAGTTTAGGTTTATCTACCCGTGTACTGACTCTAGGTCAGCATTAAAAGCAGATTGTGTTTGGCTAATTTATCTCTGGTGGCTCATCAACCATGAAAAGTGCAGAAAACATGGGCAGAAAATGGCGCTCGGGTGTCGTAGCAATCCATCAACATGACCCAACTAGTGGATTTTCATAAGCACTGACATTCCCAGTATAAGAGAGGAGAGCAGATCGTCTCCCAGTGATATGATGATGAATGGAAATGCAGCCACGTCAGAACGAAAGAGAGCGGACGTGTTTCTATTTACAAATTTCTAGACCGCCTTTCCAAAGACACGAGTGATTCTCCATTCACAATCCTTCAGTCAAAGCATGAAACGCTTAGTACACGTAGTAGAGGAGGACTTGTGTGTCCCACATTTTAAGGGCAACGGTGTCTCTCAACATGCAAAAGCAACAGATGTTCTCACACTTCTGCGAATGCTAGCAGGATGTTTCATTGGGGAGCGCTAATTAGCCAAACCGTCCTGACCAGATACAGTAATAACAAGAAATGGGTGAATGTGGACAGATGTAAACTGGAAAACATCAGCTAGCTGTTCAGAAAAAAAAAGAACTGATGGGAGAAGCAATGATTGGTTATGCTGGATAAATAACTAGATAGCTAGCCAGACAGACAGATGATTTCTAGAGAGACAGACAAACATATAATCAGACAGACAGAAGGATAAAAGGATGTCTAGTAGAAAGATGTCTGGAAATATTACTAGATAAACATATGACAGACATATGACGGACGGACGGACAGACAGACAGACAGACAGACAGAAAGATAGACCTAAACTCAGACAGAAAGACTGGCGTCTAGATAGATAAACCAACAGACAAATGGAGGGACGATGTCTAGACAGACCAATGTATAACAAGACAGACAGACAGACAGACAGACAGATAGATAGATAGATGTCTAGTAGAAAGATGTCTGGAAATATTACTAGATAAACATATGACAGACGGACGGACAGATGGACACAGACAGACAGACAGATAGATAGACAGACTATTTCTAGACAGACAGACAGAATGATAAAAGGATGTTTAGTAGAAAGATGTCTGGCAAAATTACTAGATAAACATATGAC
This sequence comes from Carassius carassius, assembly GCF_963082965.1. Classification (NCBI taxonomy): domain Eukaryota; kingdom Metazoa; phylum Chordata; class Actinopteri; order Cypriniformes; family Cyprinidae; genus Carassius; species Carassius carassius. The sequence goes on from NC_081802.1 coordinate 1,833,212, forward strand.
AGACATATGACGGACGGACGGACAGACAGACAGACAGACAGACAGACAGAAAGATAGACCTAAACTCAGACAGAAAGACTGGCGTCTAGATAGATAAACCAACAGACAAATGGAGGGACGATGTCTAGACAGACCAATGTATAACCAGACAGACAGACAGACAGACAGATAGATGTCTAGTAGAAAGATGTCTGGAAATAATACTAGATAATAGGAGTGTAACGGTACGTGTATTCGTACCGGACCGTTTCGGTACAGGGCTTTCGGTACGGTGCATGTGTGTACCGAATGACGGAATGAAATATTTTGTGCGCGGAACATAAGTACATTTTCATGTTTCCAAACGAACATATTAAGTGGCGGAAGTCTCCGCGTTCAGCGCAAATCCCGCCCTGCAGCTGATTCTAAGGCCAGCGAGACACTTGATGCGTGGCGCAAGCGTCTCAGCTGCGTGGTGTGTCCGTTTTTAATTCGGCTCCCATGTTAACAGATTAGAGCTTGCAGACTGCCTGCGTGAGACGCGCATCTCAGGCGCGGCTCGAGCTGCGCGGAAAACGCGTGCATGCTAGAAATAGAACCGACGCCTATTTTTCACGCGACAGGTAAGCGTGTTGGAAGCGTTTCCAGGCAAAATAGAATAGGAAAATATGTTTATATGTCATTTTGTACAAAAATACATATTAATTCATGACACTTTGATGTTTGAAAGTCTATAGGTTGACATAAATTCAGGTAAATTCAAATTCAATAAATTAATAATTATCAATTTTCAAATATTGCACCTGTCAAACATAGTCTATTTTGTCGTCAATACTGTTGACGGTGTCGTTTATCAGTAGGCTTTATATTTATGCTCAACATGAAGTATAGATATTGTTGTCATGAAGACAAGAGCCTGGTCTGTCGGTGGTCTCGCTCTATGTCACCTACAGCAGTAGCTGCAGCGCGCCAGCACCGCGTCAGGCATGATTCTGGTGAAGCAGGACTACAAGCTGGGATTGGTAATGCTGCACTGTAATCATAGTTATTTATTTATATGTTTCATTATATTTTATTATATGATTTTGGTTTGAGTATTTTATTTAGTGGAGAACTTTGCAGCAGTACTTTGTTTCTTATTCTTTTTTTATTTTATATATATTTTATTAAAAAGTATTTTTTTAAAAAGTGTATAGTAATAAACAACCTGCAGTTTAATGTTTGCATTTCTTTCCGTTACTGTACCGAAAATGAACCAAACCGTGACTTTAAAACCGAGGTACGTACCGAACCGTGATTTTTGCATACCGTTACACCCCTACTAGATAAACATATGACAGACGGACAGACGGACAGATAGATAGATAGATGTCTAGTAGAAAGATGTCTGGAAAAATTACTAGATAAAAATATGACAGACATATGACGGACGGACGGACAGACAGAAAGACAGACCTAAACTCAGACAGAAAGACTGGCGTCTAGACCAACAGACAATTGGAGGGACGATGTCTAGACAGACCAATGTATAACCAGACAGACAGACAGACAGACAGATAGATAGATAGATAGATGTCTAATAGAAAGTAAGGCATCTTGAAAGATTACTAGATAAACATAATCTAACAGACAGATAGACAGATAGATGTTTGTGGTCAGACAGACACAGATAAATGAATGTCTAGACAGATAGACAAATGCATAATCAGATAGACATGCGTATTTAAACATACTAATGCAACTCTATTTTACTCACTTTTCTTTTTTTTTTCTTTGTAATAATTTTTTCCCCCTCACACACACTTCACTCAGATGGAAGACCTACTACACACACGCACACACACACACACACACACAGGTTTACAGCCGCCGTCTCCACCATGACCGATGATGATGTGAACAATATTTCAGGTCTGTGAGTAGCCGGGCCGAGCACAGATGAAGGCAGCTGTTAATAGACTGAGACTACAGCGAGTGAAGCTGGATCAGGACTGACCCCTACAGGTCACGTGGGGATTACACCCACCCAACTAACTCCAGCACGGACTTCTTGGGTTGTTTGACAGGCAAACATGTCTGCGTGGACTAGATAGTTAGCTGTGGGGCTAGAAATTCAGTGTCACTTCAGCAGAACATCACATAGTGGTTTTAAATATGGTAACTGTGATTTTAAACAACAAAACACAAGGTAGCGTAATGGGTTAAGTGGCTAATGCTAGGTCTGTTTTGAAGGACTGATGCTAGTTTCACAGCCATGGATTTTAAAAGAAAAGTTATTCCAAAAAATTCACCTTCATGTCTTTTCATACCTGTAAGACTTACTTTTTCCATAAAACACAAAATATCAAAACATTCTTAAATCAAGATTTATTTACTAGAGAAGTAAAATGACTTTAATATTAAATATTTAATATTTATTTTCTGAAGAAAAAGAAAGAAATGAAGCAATTTTATACTTAAAACAAGAAAAAAATGTATTCAAACCTCGTAACAAGATACAAGACTTTAGAAGATAAAATTGCATTTGCACAATTCTAAGACTTTAATATTGGTTTAACGAAAGACATGTTTGATGCTTTCATTTTACTTTTTATTTTAATTTTCATGATCTTAAGATATTAATATTGGTTTAAATGACATGAGGGTGAGTGAATAATGGCACAATATTTCACCTTTTTATTTTAATTGCATATCAAACCGTTTTGCTCAACACTAACAACCATAAAGCTGCGTGTTTAGCCTGTAAAAATATGTTATTGATTCTGAGCATATAAAACCACAGCACACTGACAGAGGACTTTAACAACTAATTGATTAAGAAATGAATTAGCACTATATATAGATATGCAAATCAAGGGTGGAGATGTCTAATTCATGCATGCGTGTGCTAACGTGCCGTGCAGCTTTAACAGGACACACAGAGTGACAATAATCTATGGATCAATATACAAAGCTAGAAAAGCAAAGTAAGATTACTCTGACACGAGTTACGGTTATTTAACATGCTATAATTGAATCATTATCTACAAATGAGGCGTTCTGAAGAGGCTAATTTGAGATATGAACCCATAGCAAGAAAATACATTCTACTTCCAAATAGAGATGTGTCATTACTAATTAGCATCATTGTTATTAATGTTAACTAAAACTACAAGTAAAACTTAGCTGAAACTTGTTGCCTTGCCTTTGTTAAAAAAACGTTGCCTTTTATTTAATAGCACACAAAGTTACTAAAATTTTAACTGAGAAAAAAATAAACATAAGCTAACTCAAAATATTCATAAAAATAGATAATTAACAGAAATGCATTTAAATGATACTACAGTAGCAGGGATTAGCACTGCAATTGGAGTAGTTACAGATGTATACTGTCAGTGTTTTAATCATTGATTAAATTAGAAATGTCATGCCATGGCAACTAACTGAAATAAAGTTCAAGTACTAAAAGAAACTAATAAAAAAAGCACATTACTAAGTTTTAATTCAAGTTACAAGTATATCATACTACAGCAACAGTGATTAGCATTGCAATATGAATAAGCAACAAACGTATACTATCAGTGTAGTTATTAACTAAACAACAACTAAAACTTAAAAAAAAAGTTAAAAGTTAAAACCGAACAAAACAAATATTACTTGTAGTCATTTTGCAGACGCTTTTATCCAAAAGCGATTTACAATTGGGGAATACATAAAGTGATTGTTTAGGCAAACAGACACAGGAAGTGCTTATAATACCAAGTTTCAAGCATTGTTCAAATAAGTACAAGCTAGAAAGGGGAAGAAAAAAATTAAGAGAAAGACATTTTTTTTATTTAGTATTAACCACAAGGAAGCAGGTCACGTTCAGGACCATGGAGAGCACCATCAGTGCCGTCCTGTGACATTCAGGACCAGGGATAGCTCCTCCAACACAGGTGTGGACAGTTCCTCTTCTGATAGGGAGGCTAAGCTGTAGGCTGTTGGGCACAACTAGCAACCACACAAAAGGGGACAAAGGCCTATTGAAGAACATGAATAGCCTGAACCACTTTGACTAAGTCATAGGTTTCTCTGCCTTCCCTCCAGATGTAAAGCTGATGCAACCATGAGCGACTTGGAAAAGAAGAAATACCTTAATTAATTCACCCCAATCTTGTGTGTGAAGGCTACATATGGTGGAGAAAATGCGGGCATGGTTTGAGCCTCGCATAATATTTCAGACAGTGCACCAGGCAGAAGAGAAGCAACAAGATTGGGGTGCATTAATTCAGGATGACCCATCAGGCTAGAAATGACAAGGGCCTGGCTGTATGCTCTGTTAGAAAGAACCTGATCTTTCTGATGTTGTGCAATGCAAACCTGCAAGATCGAGCCCTTTGCGATTTGGTTTTTGAACATCAGCTGGTCCCAAGTTGATGGGTTAATTGTAGAAGAACCTATCTGGATGATGAAGTGGCAGGGAAGACAAGAAGCTCAGACTTTGCCAGGTTGAGCTGTAGGTGATGTTCTTTCGTCCATGCTGAGATGTCTGCCAGGCAGCCTGATATCCATGCAGCTACCATTGGATCATCTGGTTGAAAAGAAAGATAGAGCTGTGTGTCATCAGCATAGCAATGGTAGGAGAAGCCATGTGTCTGTATGATGAGACCCAGTGATGTAGTGTATGTAGAGAAGTGTAGGGGTCCTAGAACCGATCCCTGAGGTACTCCAGTGACCAGCTGGTGTGCTTTGGACATCTCCCCTCACCAAGCCACCCTGAAAGACCTACCAGCAAAGTGGTTGGACAGTGATGAGAGGTTGGACAAGAGTATCTGATGATTGAAAGTGTCAATCATGAATATTACATGAAAAACTAAAAAAAAATATATATATTAGAATTTTTTTTTTTGTTAATTCAAAAAAAAATATTTTTGTTAACTGAAACAAAATAATATAAATATAAATAATATAATATAAATATAACATGAAACTTTTAGATTTTTTTAAATAATTTATTTTTAATAATAAATTACTCCTAATATATGTAAAATAAACAAATGGAAAAAAATACTTAATGAACATTATAAAAACGCAAAATTAAACTTGTTAAAATGAATAATAAAAATAAATATATAAAAGCTAATTTTAAATATTAATTAAAACAATACTAGCAAATAACAGTGTTTAACTTTGCACTATGATGAGTAGCATATATGTCATTCACGTTACAGGTCTAAGTCAATTAAACGCTGGCAAAAACCAATGCAAAACCTTTGGAACTTCATCTGATGGACAAAATTAGCATTTTACTAGTGGTCCTCTTTACTAAAGTTACATAAAGTCCACTTTTCCAAATACATTTCCAAAGCCATGCGCTGAAAGCAGAGCTGAAAGTGCATTAACGTTGAACAGACGGTGTCAGGGTGAACCGAGCCGTACCAATCAAAGATCAGGAACCAGCTTTCAGTCGCTTTCATTGCATTCTGTCAGGCAGGTGGAGCAGACCAGCCAGCGGGTGTTTGACATTTCTCTGACATTTCTTTTTCATGCATTTCTGCTTCATTGAAGAGAAGGAAAACAGTGCATTTTTCCTTTTTATAAACACGAATTTGAGAAATCCCTAATGGAAGGCTCTGAAAGGAGAACTTTGTTTCGTACTGGAGGAGAGCGTGAAACTGCAATCTCACGCTGCGCTCATGCTGCTGTCACAATGGACAAGATTATTCCAGTCCAGTCAAATAACACGCTGACTTTAGATTAAAAACACGCCGCCACTTTGACAGTCGTGTGACAGTCTTTGACATGCCGAATGCTGCGAAAGAAACTATAACGTGTTTATGTCCTGTACTTTCAGCAGCACTGCTGGATTAATCACATTCAATCTATAACATCATTTACAGCCTCCGAGACTTCAGTCCTCAGAGCCACTGTGTTACTTGAACTAAATTACAGCTTTAAAACACAAAACAAAGAATAAGTATATAGGCTTCTATAAATGTACAAGGACATTTCAGTATAAGATAAAAAGATCTTCCATATGAGTAAAACTAGCTGATTTAAAGCAACTTTAGTATGCAGAAACTGATATAAATAAGTCATCAGTCGTTTGATTTCCTCAAATAGTGCATAACTGTGGCGATATTAAAGAAAAAGTCATGCTTGAAAAGTCTAAAACTCAGCTAAACAATGGCTTTAACAGCAATGCGATTAAAGATATTAGCATTCAATAAATAATGTGATCATTTAAAGGATTTATTAGAATATATATTAATAATCAATTGCATATTTTAAATTATTTATTATTAGTGGTTTAAGATTTTTATTATTAAACAATAAAATTTGTGTTCTTTAAAAATATATATAATTTAAATAGTTACATTTTTTAAGTATCACTTTAAGAATTTTTCATAATTGTTAAGAAATATCTAAATAATAAAATTAGCATTAACTAAAAAGAAAACATGGCCATTGAATGTATTATTATTATTATTAATAAAGTATTATACATAATCTTAATATTAATAATATTACAATACAAATATTAGACAATGAACAGAAAACTTACATTAACATTTATATTTATACAAATTATAAGGATATATGACTTATAATTCTTAGTTCACATTAGAAATAGTGGCGTAAGAATATTTTTATTATGATTATTATTAATATTAATGATTACAATTATTAATTTATTAATAATAATAATCATAATATGCCCTATAACCCTTACAAATGTAATACAATAAGTTAAATCAAATAAATCACTTCAATCTTTACATTTCAAAATATTATATTATTAACAAGAATGTTTCATAATTGTTAATATACAGTTTGTATTAACACATTTCAGTTTATAAAAATAATAATAATAATAATGATTCATAATTAAAGGTCTTTAATTTGAAGCTTTGATTGTGTTTACAGTGTGCAATATAACATGTGTTCATGTTTCGCGTGTAAAAAAACACAGTATTTTTCACTTATCTGTACACCGCTGTTTTCACTGTTATAAAAACGGGCTGATGTCTTCCTTGTTCTATGAAGTCCCTCCTTCAGAAATACGTAACGCGTTCTGATTGGGCCAGCAGTTCCTGTGTTGTGATTCGACAGCAGCTGAGCGCGCACTGCCCTCCTGTTAACGCGATTGGACTAGTTTTGAGAAGCAAGTGTGCAGGAGCACGTGCTGAAGACTTTCTTATAATCACAGGAGCGTTTTTACTGACGAAATGCGCATGAAAATCGCATTCGATTTTTTGCACAGCCTTAACATCTAGTTAACAAAGCTAAACAGCGTTGCCCTTTGTGTAATAAGTTACAGAAACTGTTAAACGCACCAACTTAAATAATAAAATACACTTACCGGTTGTGGTCCATAAACAACGCCTTCTCCAGACAAAGAGGGAACTGCTCCATCTTTCAAGAATAATCTTTGTGCAAATCCGGCATTAAACTGATCGAGATTGAGGAAGCTCGCTGTCCTCAGCAAAATGTGCTGCACATAGTTTTACATGTAGATTATAATTTTCAGGAACCGAGTTAAACATAAATTGTAACCATTAATCTCCAAGTACAGCGTCCCTGGGAAGCCCAAACAAAGACGATTGGACTCCGAGATGAAAATAACAGCGTTTCGACGACATGGCGACAAACACAAACGCGACTCTTCCTCTTCTCCGTCGGGAGCGCAACAAGACCACGCCCCCTGTTTGTGTATTCATATGGGCGGAGCTTAGTCAAAAATCTGTTTTAGTGACGTCATTACTGCAGGAACCAGAGGGATGTAGTTCAAACGGGTCGTTCGATGTAGGCGAATTCTGTTAAATAAAATATCTCGCTTGGCATTGAACTTTGAGCTTTAGAATTTTACAGATATTATTTATACTCTAAAAACAACATTACACACTAACTAAAGTTTAAAACATGGGATCACGAAGAACGGGACCTTTAAGAAATATAATAAAATATATATCAAACAATATATTTAAATTCGTAAAAATGAATAATAATTATAAAAAATGTGTAATGTATAATTACATAAGTATTATTAAACAAAAAAAGCTAATATAAAATTGTTTATATTTATATTAGTTTGCCCATCCACTCTCATCTAAATGAATTCCACACTCGTGAGCTTGTGTATTGATTAGAGAGGATATAATCAATACATTTTGATATAATCAAAAAATTTTTTTATTCTTTAATTATGGGTTTATGTTCTGTCGCTGTCATTCTGTTGTACTGTGGAGCTTCTATCACGAAAACAAATTCCTCGTATGTGTAAACATACCTGGCAATAAAGCTCATTCTGATTCTGATTCTGATAAATAATTGTGCCAGTGATCAGAAACCCAGCACAGCTTCACATGACGGGTGTTAAGAGATCAAACCCCATCCCGAGACAGATGTACAGAACATCACACAGATGTCCTTTACAGAGGTCAAACATCTTCTCCACAGATGTGTTATGATCATCTATGCACTGACATATAGAGCATAAACCAGGCTGCTCTGCTATGAATGCTGCTATTATGAATAAATAATGCCGAGCTCAAACAGCACGATGCATCTTGGGCCGGCATATCTAGTTTGCACAGACACACCTGCCGGAAAACCACACAGAACACATTAATATTTCTATTCACATGTATTTAGGTTTTCCTCCCAAATCAACTTACAAAGCAAATAATGTCTGTCATGAACATGTCTAGGTCATATTTCAGATCAGTTATGAACATAAGGCTGAAATACACACAGGTCACACACATTTAGATGGAAAAATACACACTTTGTCTTTCCTTTACTGCTCTTTTGTCATCTTTAGCTCATTCTAGAAACTATCTGTGCGGTTTGACTAAAAACCCCGGACAGAATGTAACCCAATCAACTGGCAGTATCTCAATGACACTAAAATAACAATTGTTGCCTGCAGTTAATGCACTGTTCAATAACATGAGCAATTATATGTTTTATTAAGTTTAAGAAATATATCGCTCATTTCATGTTAGCTAATGCATTAACTAATGTTTACTAATGAAGTTATATTGAAACGTTACCATAATAAATATACTGAATAGAGACATGAAAACATTATTTCTGAACCAGAATATAAAATATTGTTCACAAATAATTATGAGCATTATAAATTATATTGTAACATTTTTAAATGCATTGTAAACAACGCAAAAAATCATGGGCTTGAATTTCCAGCCAAGAAAAAAATAAATATAATCAAAATCTTAAATCTACACTGTGTGCAATGTAGATTGTACATCTCTTCGGGTATAAGTGCAAGTTGCATGTTGAGAAACTAACATAAAATACATAAACATGTTTTTTTTTTTTTGTTTTTTTTTAGGTCTGTGCAGCTGCTATTAACCCTGAGAACATCACAATCGCTGTTTAAATGTTGATCTCATAGAGGGAACTTTCTCCCAGTGACAGTGAGAAATGATGGTTGAAAAACAGACAGCCGAAGGGAACCACGTCAAACAGCTCTGGAGAACACACACAGAACAGTGTGTAATGAACAGTGTTACACAATGTGTAATATGATTATCTGGAGAGACATGGGTCAACATTTACACCACACACAGATCAATGTGAAGACATGTACGCCTCTCAGAGCAGACAAAGGTTAGTTTTCGGCACAATATATACTGCCTAAATACTTTGACTATATTCGATTAATGAGTTTGGCACTACATTCGTCCACATTCTTGATATCCCAGAACGAACAGGACCAAAAGGCATTTGAAAGTGCATCTCCTGTTGTCTTTCACATCAGAATCCAAACACATATTTGTTTAGAGCTGTTTAAACGCTGCTTGATCTGTGCAGATTTCTCTCCTGATTCAGACCAGAACACCTTTTCACTGGAGGAAGTGTTATTATGGATTATAGACTCTATGTATTTGAGTTAAAAACATCTTAATGCTGGATTTGTTTCAGCTTTTGTCTTCTCCAGATGTTAACTGATGGACTGGAGTGTTGTGGATTATTGTGATGTTTTTATCAGACTCTCATTCTGACGGCACCCATTCACTGCAGAGCATCCATTGATGAGACACTGATGCAAAATACATTTCTCCAAATCTGATGAAGAAACCAACTCATCTGCATCTCAGGTGGTCTTAAAGGTACAATTTGTAAGATATTTGCACTAAAATATCCAAAAACCACTAGGCTAGTGTTATATATTTTGTCCAGCTGATTACTAACAATATCTCTAATGTTTTCAACTACTTGTTAATCATGAGAAGATTCCCATTCTAAACAGTATTTACCCTTTTTTACGCGGGGCATCGCGTCCCTATATCCGCACGAGGACGCGTCTGATACATAGTCTGATCGAGCCTTTGCATTGACTTTGTATGTTATCAACTTGCGCAAATCGATGAACTCGCGTTTAAACCATCATTTATCTTTCTGTCTGATTGATGGCCGTCACCGTTTGGGTAGAAGACAACAAATCCCATCATTCCACGCTACTTCTTAGCGTCATCAAACCACGCGATTGTTATTGTTTTGGTAGTGTGCCCTCTAGTGGCAGGTCATACAACCTGTACCTTTAAGGGTGAGGAAATTCATCAAATTTTCATTTTTGGGTGAACTATTCCTTAAAAAGTCGATTCAAAGCGATTTCAGTCAGGATCTCATCAATGTTCTTATGCTCAGAAGAAAGCAGGAGTGAATGGCAGCGGTATAAATAAACGAGGGGATGAGCCATCTTTCTATGTAGTTATCAGTCACTGCTGGGTGCTCACTGACTCGTTTGATTCATTGCTGTAGCAAGAGCAGTGGTGTCATGGGTCAAACCACACACTCTCGCTCACTCGCTAGCACAAACACCCGGGCAGGTCGCACGGTTATTCATGCACACGCTCGGCTGAGCTCTCCAGCTAACAGGAAACAAGCCAGTCAATAGAACAAGGCCCAGGCTGTCAATAGGGGCGAGCCGCTTTCGGATTTGTGCCCCGCTAAAGAGTCCAGGGCTAATGCGGCATGCCAGCACTAACAGAAGGGTGGCATGACCTCTACCTGCTACAGAGACTCTCGCGACTGCAATAGAAACCTATTATACACGTGCATTTAAGTGCAGCTGCTCACACTGGACTGCGAGCATGCAAAATTATTCTGGACACCAGGGTATTTCTGTTTAAAGGTTGTGGGTGTAGGGAGGGGGGTCATCTTACTTGGAAAATAAAGTGCAACACTCACTCTAGAAGAAAATATTTAAAGGGATAGTTGACCCAAAAATGAAAATTAGCCCATGATTTATGCACACTAAAGAGCAAGGACATTTGAGATTGGATTCGTCTGAAAGAATGAAGTCACATCTTGGAGGACTTGAGCGTGAGAAAATTGCATTTGATTTTCATTTTTCGGTGAACTATCCCTTTAAGCATTTAAAATGATGCAATAATAGTGAATTATGGGTAAATCATGCTCTGGGAAACTCCACTTATTTCTGGATTCTGGCTCAAAACCTTTGTTTATAGCTGAATAATTTTTTCAGAGACAGGTTCGCCCTTGCAAGGACAGTCCTGACTTCGGGGGGAACTTTAAAAAGCTAATTATCTGCAAACTCCATGACAAATTGCTCAGATAACCTTATCCCTGGTGTGGAAAAAAAGGGCCTGAGCTTCCCTTTTTGGGTGAGGAAGCCCAGGAAAGCGCGAACCATTCATAATGTTTTGTGTCAACCTGGCAATTAGGAGAGATAATGTTCCTAACCAATGTCATCGTCACCTGTGCTTTGGAGAGCAGGGAACATGACTAAATGGCCAGGTGCTCGACTGCTGGGCTTTTTCCTCATGAATAGCGTTCTTTTTTTACCGCCACATTTCACAGCAACGCCAGGAAGTAACGCAAAACCAGTGAAATCCGACTACAATCATATCGCACCATCATGGTAGCAAACAAAAAGCAATCTCTTTCACTCGGCCTCACATCACGACATAATGAATTTTCAATCACTGTACGAACTGGAAATTAAAAACATGTTATTGGCATAACCAGCGGCGTGTTGCTGGAAATCTGACAGGAAATACACTGACAGGAAATAGTACATCAGCAAGCAAACATCATAAAAGAAAAAGAAAAAAATGCTTGATATTGAATAATCATCTGCGCTCACACGCAGAGGGAAAATGATTTAGATTCGTTTTATTGACCGACAGAGATCACGACTGTTATCTAAACAAATTAAGGGCGGGAAAGCGCACGTTTTGCCCTCAGGCTGCAGGGACTTCAATTACATTTGAGTGCGTGTTTGCAGAACTGTCTGCTGGATTTTCCTTCTTTACATCTGAGTTTCCTCAAATCAATTTGTCATATGCAGTAACATGTATGAGAAGCAATTTATTTTACACTTGCGTGAATTAGATGTTCCCCACTCCGTTTGTTTACATATCTGAGTTCTGGGAGTTAACGATATTGAGCCTCCGCATAACGGTGAGTGGCTAAAGGTCAATTCATTATAAAACATATTTGAATATGAAACAGATAAAGCATCCCTCATGATTGTTTACATGAAGCTAGTGAGATGAGAGAATTGTTTGGGTATTGTGTTCTTAACATCTACAATTTGAGGTTATAAAAATAGTGTGAGAACGTTTTGAAATGTTTTTACAATGTGACGTCCTGTTTTATTGTCATGATTATAACTTTATATAAAGGTTACAAAAACTTTTCTTACAACATTCTACTAACTTTATTTTCTGCCAAAAATTAAACGTTATTTGAACTTTTTTTTATTTAACTTAGAAGAACGTGAAAATATCCCGTTTTCTTGTTTTGATTAGAACGTTATTTAAAGGTTCCTAACACGTTTCTTACAGTACTCTAATAACTTTTTCTCACCCATAAATATAACGTTATTTAAATGATTCTTTTTAATATTCTAAGAACATTAAAATGTTTAGGTTTCTTGTGATTAAAACCTTTATTGAAGGTTGTTAAAACGTTTCTTACAGTGTTCTACTAACTTTATTTTCACCCAAAATATAACATTATATGAATGTTTCTTTTTAATATTCTAAGAACGTTAAAATGTCCAGTTTTCTCATTGTGATTAGAATGTTATTTAAAGGTTGCAAAAATGTTGTACTAACGTTATTTTTACCCAAAATATAACGTTATTTAAACATTTATTTGTAAGATTCTAAGAACGCTACAATACCCAGTTTTCATGCCGTTATTAGAACATTCAGTGTTCTTAAATCATTTCAACATTCTAACTGTATTTTAAGCTAAAATATAACGCTATTTGAAGTTTATTTTTAATATTCAAATAGCGTTTTCCTTCAAAATTATAAGAATGCTCATACACATAAGATCATAAGAACATTCCAAGAATATTGTTCTAAGAATGTTTTCTCTCAACATTATGAGAAAATGTATCAAACATTAATGAAGTTATAAAGTTACTTTTTATAAACATTGCTTCAAGAACATTTTGTCCTAACATTTATATAACATTGAAAAAACGTTAAAGAAAGTTAGCTGGGAAGAGCCACAGAGTTCAGAGTGATTGCACATTTGAGAACATTTACATAATTTAAGGGAAAACACATCAAAATACAACAACTACACTGCAAACACGACTCGATTCTTCATGGTTATTTTTGTTAACTTTATTTGAGAGATTTGAGGTGTTGTGCTAATATCTTTAAGAGACATGAAGATGTGAATACTTAAGAGCGACCGCGGTAAGCAGCTAGCTATTCTATTAGTATTAGCTGCTGAATTGAAATAGAATTTTCTAGTGTAAATTAAGGTATAATGAATACGATCGTAATGTGAGTACAAAGTGTTTGCAGTTTGTCTAAGCGCACACTTTCCCACTGCAGAGCTTTATCACCTCTGATATGAGCGTGTGTGTGTGTCTGTGTGTGTGTGTTAGTGTTTAGTGGCACCCCCTCCGTATTCTGTGAAATGAAATAGATGGCAATAAACTGGGATTAGGTTAGAGTCAGGTTTAATTCCAGTTTTCAGAATAGCATCCGCTGTGAATCTACTGAGGTGACTGCTCAAATCCACCACACACAGACTCTGGGTCTGACCACATCCTGGACTATCCTGAATGTGTGTGTTTGTGGTGTCCTCATCCATATAAACAGATGTACTCGATGGAAATACTATGGGTTTTTTTTGGACATTTAAATGATTTTTGTACCTGGCTTTGAAGTACTTTGGAGTACCATCTAAATATTATAATACTATGATATTTCGATATATACTATAATATGTTAATAAACGTGCCATGGTTTTTCCTGTCGTAACCCAAGGTCATGTTACATGTCCAAAATACCATGGTAGTACTCTGGTAGAATGTCCATAAACATGGTATACCATTTTTGGATCCCCTTTTGTAACAAAATACAAAAATATTATGGTAAAGTGACATTCAGCCAAGTATGGTGACCCATACTCAGAATTTGTGCTCTGCATTTAACCCATCCAAAGTGCACACACACAGAGCAGTGAACACACACACACACACTGTGAGCACACACCCGGAGCAGTGTTCATCATTTATGCTGCGGCGCCCGGGGAGCAGTTGGGGGTTCGATGCCTTGCTCAAGGGCACCTAAGTCGTGGTATTGAAGGTGGAGAGAGAACTGTACATGCACTCCCCCCACCCACAATTCCTGCCGGCCCGGGACTCGAACTCACAACCTTTCGATTGGGAGTCTGACTCTCTAACCATTAGGCCACGACTTCCCCAATTACCATGTATTACCATATTAAATAAATTGACTGCTCACACAACAAAATACAAAGTATTATCTTGTTTTACTTAAAAAAAAAAAAAAATAGCCATGTTTTCAGTTTTAAATCAGTTAAAAACCATGGTACATGAATATGCTCATTAAAAATGTGCCAAAAGTACCATGGTATTACCATACTAATATAGATTAGCATCTTGTGGTTGACAGGTGATTATCGGCTAAATTTAATAATCTTTAAAAAATCAATAATTATCTAAAACACCATGGTTGTACCACATGGTACAATGTCCAAAAACATGGTAAAACTATGTATTTTGATCACTTTTGGGAAGTGAAGTGACTACTCATATACACAACCAAATACAAAAATGCTATCACCATGTTTTAACATCTCTGACACGAAAGTTACGTATTATTTAGTTTTTTACAAGATACCATGTTTTTTTTTTTTACATCGTACCATGGTACATGAATATGTTAATCACAAAATCGCAAAAAATACCATGGTATTCTTCAGACCACATTTAAATACTAATTTAAAACTACTTTAACGAATTAAAACTCCATGATCACGGGAAGAAGGAGGTGGGAACCGGCGGACAAATCAAACAGACTTTTAATTACAAAATAAAGACAATACAGCGCACCAGCCCCTCACGGACGACTGACAGGCACAAATAAAAACCAAACACAACTAAAATCCAGTCCTGGTCCTCTCTCGTCCGTCACTGTCATCGCTCCTGTTTTATATCCCTCCGTTCCTCCGTGGGACTCGAGACCGGTGGGTCGAGCAGGTGTCGCTCATTTCCAATCACTCCACCGGCCTTGCTCCTGTTCCCACGGCTCTCGCCCCGCTCCACTCGTCACAGCTACATTATACAAAAAAGGCACCATGGTATAACCACAGCTCTTTTTCAGTGTGTAATGCAGTTTCATGCTCCTCAGAAACATTAAATAGGCATTGGATAAATAAGTGTAAATAATGTATTGTGTTGTGTTTGCGCAATACCTCTCTGGGTAACTTTGGTTAAGCGCTTCAGCTAAGTGGAGGAAGCACTTTTTGATTAATCCTTAAACCTCTGATTCGTTTGGTGTCCGAGATGTTCTCGCATTAGCACAGAACTTGGCTGCCCTGTCGTGAGAGGAACACAACGCAGTGAGGCGTTTGGGTCCTGTCAAACCGTTGGAGCCCGTTGGCCCTTTCATGAGCCAGGGGCCGACAGATGGAAGATAATAGCATTTCCAAACTTTCCATTTAGAGGATTAAAATGCAGCAGTGGCCGCGACCCCCTTCACATTCAGACAGGGACCGCTGAGGCTGGGAACATATGCCTGCTGCGGACAGCACAGCCAGAAGGGCCAAAACACACGTCCTTCAGCCAACTGACCCCACAATCTCTCTGGCACCGCTCCTTCCTTCTCTCTATCTCTGCAAGCTGTTTGCTTCTAAGCAGGGCTCCAGACCGGACTCAAACCCAATATGTGGTTGTGCCTAGAACAGTGATTTTTCTTTTAAGCTGGGTTTGCTTCTCAGTCCAGATATGTCGTTGAAAATGTACTGAAATTGTTTAATATCAAAGTGTAAAAAGTTTTTTTTTTAAACTTTGATTAATATTTCCTCACCCTCAGGCCATCCAGTATATAGATGAGTTTGTTTCTTCACCAGATTTGGAGAAATGTAGCATTGCATCACTTGCTCGTCAATGAATGGGTGCCATCAACCAGCTGATAAAAACATCACAATAAGTAATCCACCCCACTCCAGTCCAACAGTGAACATTTGGAGAAAACTAAATCTATGTGTCTGTAAGAAGCAAATCCATTAATAAGACATTTATAACTTCATCACTTCTAGCTAAAATAGGAAATTTTGTAATCCATAATAATGCTTCCTCCCGTAAAAAAAAGTCTCTCACATTAAAGTCCAACCATAGATTGGTTTAGAGCTGTTTTGGACTGTGAAATGGTACTTGATCTGTGCAGATTTCTCTCCTGATTCAGACCAGAACACTTTTTTCATTGGAGGAAGTGTTATTATGGATTATAGACTCATATTTTAGTTAAAAATCATTTTAATGCTGGATTTGTTTCAGCTTTTGTCTTCTCCAGATGTTAACTGATGGACTGGAGTGCTGTGGATTATTGTGTTGTTTTTATCAGACTCTCATTCTGACGGCACCCATTCACTGCAGAGCATCCATTGTTGAGACACTGATGCAATGCTACATTTCTCCAAATCTGATGAAGAAACTAACTGACCTAAGAGAGAGAACATTTTTTACACCATTTTTTATTATATTTTAGCATTCATGATATGGTTCCTCTATAAATATTAACCATTATCATAATAACCACTTCATCTCCATTCTGAAGGATTTAAGGAGCTATTGTTGTGAATGAATTCAAACAAGGTATTTCTACACGACTGAAATGCCACCCTAACAGTTGATGTCCCCTGTAGGCTGTTCCTGATTCATCAAGACGTTTAGGAACTGCTACAAACAGAATTACATTACGCTGGAAGATGCTCGTCTGTTCCCTTAAAAGGGCAAGGATTCACACTTCATCCTTATCGCATTATTGCTAAATGGAGAAGTATTACAGAGCATTGTGGCTTTAATTATCTGGCCAGCAAGTCCATTAATAATGCAGTAAGACCAGAAACAGGCCGCATCTGTCTGCCAACCGCAAACCGTAATGAATTTACAAGCCCTCTCGCAAAGCAGCGCTTAAAACATTAAGAGTGCTCGAAAATAAAGCAGAAGGAGGCGGGTGGTGTGTTAGTTTCATTACAATTTACACGGAACATAAAAACAAACTTGAGTCAAAATGTGAAGGCACAGTGTGATAACAGAAGAGCATAACTCCAGAGAAAAATATTTTGGGCGAAATATTTAATTAAACAATAATTTAATGAAAAACGTGCACAAGGTGTCTACGCTTCAAGCAGGTGTCACTTGCTAACTAACTAAGCTGTTCCCTGTCACTGCATCTGCGAGACACAAAAAAATACATATTTCTTGTCATGATTAGAACGTTATTTAAAAATTACAAAAACATTACTTAAAGTGTTCTTCTAACTTTATCTTTACCCAAAATATAATGTTATCTGAACATTATTTTTTTTAAGATTCTAAGAAGTTAAATATGTCCAGTTTTAAGGTTGCAAAAATGTTTCTTACAATGTTCTACTAAGTTTATTTATTTATTTTTAATATTCTAAGATCAGTAAAATGTCAAGTTTTCTTGTTGTGATTATAACGTAATTTAAAGGTTGCACAAATGTTTCTCAAAACGTTTTACTAACTTTATTTTTACTAAAAATATAATGCTATTTGAACGTTTATTTTCAATATTCTAAAAACTTTTAAAATCTCCTGTTATCTTGTCATGATTATAATGTTATTTAAAGGTTACAAAAACATTTGTTAGAACGTTCGTCGAATACCAATTACAACATAATTCCGAGAATGTGGAATTTAGAACGTTTTCTCTCAACATCATGACTAAGTGTGTCAAACATTTATAAGGTTATAAGAAAGTTCCATAAACATTAAAATATTTTGTCCTAACATTTAAAGTTGTGATAACATTCCCTATTTATTGACGTGCAAAAAAAAAATACTATTGCGTTCCCTGAAATTACTATTGCATTCCCTCGGTTTGCTAAATCATGCACATGATTTAGCAAATCAAGCGAATGAATTAGTAAAAAGTGCGCACAATTTATAAATTGAGTGAACGAAATAGTAAATCGAGGGAACGCAATAGTAATCTTTTGCACGTTTTAGTACATTGAGGGAACGAATTAGTAAATCATGCACACGATTTAGCCTACTGTTTTTTTCTGCATGTTATGTGCGGCGCTCTGTACATATAAGCTAGGAACATATGGGATTTAAATGCTGCCATGATTCAAAACTGAAAATACAGTTCTGAAAGGTAGAAACTAAGTGTTCGAAAACTCAAAATCTTACAAAAAAAAGTTTTGCAAGATCGAAAAATAAGATTTGCAAGCTTGCAAAATGTAAAAAAAATAAAAATATCTCTGCAAACATTATGTTGTTTTTGAGATTTCCTTCTTCAGAACTGCAACATTTTTTTACGATGTTGCGCAAATAATTTTTCAGAGTTTCAAATTTGTCCGTGTTCTCCCACTGTATTAGATTGTTTTCCAGGTTGGAAACCTTGTAAATGGTGATCTGAAAACTGGTGTGCGAATAGGTGAATTTTTGTTTTGAAACTCTGAAAACAGAGCTTTGCAGGCTTGCAAAGTGGTAAAAAAAAATCACATCTCTTCAAACGTAATTTTGTTTTTGAGTTTTCCCTTTTCAGAAGTGCAACACTCTTTTTTATGGTGTTGTGCAATCATTTTTTCAGAGTTTCGAATTTGTCACTGTTCTCCCAGTGTATAGTTTGCTTTCAAGATTTGAAACCATGTAAATAGTGATCTGAAAACTGGTGTGCGAATAGGTGAAAAAGCGAAAGAGCTGAGTTTACAACACCCACTTTGCGGAGATACGCACACACAGTTGCGAGCTCGCGACTCAC
The DNA here is from genome assembly GCF_963082965.1 of Carassius carassius. Taxonomy (NCBI): domain Eukaryota; kingdom Metazoa; phylum Chordata; class Actinopteri; order Cypriniformes; family Cyprinidae; genus Carassius; species Carassius carassius. Next base: position 1,852,438 of record NC_081802.1, read on the forward strand.
GTGATTTGTGGCAGCGTTGTCACGCAGCTCTGCTCTGAAACTCTGAAACTCAGACTGAGCGAAAATGAAGCTTCGAACCCTCGCAACTAAAAAAAGCCTGGAGGGAGGGCATTCTGCTCTTGGCCAATGCTTTGCTGTCTGCTGACGTACAGTCCAATCACAAGTCGTATTTACTGGAAAGGTGGGATTGACCGACTGCTCCGCCAATGACAAAAGCGCACAGGATACGCAAATAGAGGATGCACAAATTTCTGGCCACGAGGCGGTCCCGTCGCGGTCCAGTTTTAAAATAAAGGTTACCCACTTGTCGCTAAAATTCACCAATTGCCAGTACCCACTGAGTTTACCCCTGATAGACCGGCGGTGCATCAGTATACACACTCACCTCACTTTCCTCAGCTGTCGACTCACTTTCCTCACGCAGTGGACCACTGACTCTCTCTTCATGTAGAGACCGAATATTACAATTAAAGTGACTTCTATAGTGCATTCTATAGTAAATCTTTACTGGATTGTCTGTACCCAATCCTTATCTTCAAGAATCGGCTTAAAACACATCTCTTCCAAATGTATTTGACCTTCAAACTTTAACACTCACTATTCTTAAAAAAAGAATAATATTAAGCTTTCTATTCTTTTGTATTCTATCGGTTTTCTTTTATTATACAATTAACAAAGGCAAAAAAAGACCTCTAACTCTAGCTTGCTCTATTCTTTTTCTATTTTGTTCTATCTGTCATCAGTATTTCTATATTATTTAAAAGCCTTTGTTACGTGTAAGCTAAATGAGACTTGTTATAGCACTTGTAGGCTATATTTGTTGTTTTTTATTGCTTCCATTGTCCTCATACGCTGTTTGTGACGGATTGAGAGAGGATAGAGCTGACATTTTGAGTCACCGACTTTTCAAAAACAAAAACAGGAGCAAGCACTAGCCTACTACCAGCACAAAAAAAAATCATTGTAATTATTATGTGAAATTAGCTACAGGACCAACCCCCGCCCCCCAAAAAAAGAAACTGAGTTGAGGAAAGTGAGTCGACAGCTGAGGAAAGTGAGTCGACAGCTGAGGAAAGTGAGGTGAGTGTGTATACTGATGTACCGCCGGACTATCAGTGGTAAACTCAGTGGCTACTGGCAATTGGTGAATTCCAGCGATAAGTCGGTAACCTTATTTTAAATTTTAGGACCGTTTATTTTGCGTATCCTGTGCGCTTTTGTCATTGGCGGAGCAGTCGGTCAATCCCACCTTTCCAGTAAATACGACTTGTGATTGGACTGTACGTCAGCAGACAGCAAAGCATTGGCCAAGAGCAGAAGGCCCTCCCTCCAGGCTTTTTGTTAGTTGCGAGGTTGCGAAGCTTCATTTTCGCTCAGTCTGAGTTTCAGAGTTTCAGAGCAGAGCTGCGTGACAACGCTGCCACAAATCACGTGAGTCGCGAGCTCGCAACTGTGTGTGCGTATCTCCGCAAAGTGGGTGTTGTAAACTCAGCTCTTTCGCTTTTTCACCTATTCGCACACCAGTTTTCAGATCACTATTTACAAGGTTTCAAACCTGGAAAACAATCTAATACAGTGGGAGAACACGGACAAATTTGAAACTCTGAAAAATTATTTGCGCAACATCGTAAAAAAATGTTGCAGTTCTGAAGAAGGAAATCTCAAAAACAACAATGTTTGCAGATATATTTTTATTTATTTTTTTTTACATTTTGAAAGCTTGCAAATCTTATTTTTCGATCTTGCAAAACTTTTTTTTGTAAGATTTTGAGTTTTCGAACACTTAGTTTCTACCTTTCAGAACTGTATTTTCAGTTTTGAATCATGGCAGCATTTAAATCCCATAGTATGAAACAAAAAAATTTGCGCAACAAAAAATGCTAGTAAATTTCACTCATAATTACAATGAAATGGCAAGCAACACAATTAATTAAACGTGGAATATTGTTGCTGGTGCCAAGACTCGAACCTGCGACCTTTGGGTTGCAACTCGCCACGACTGCCCAGATCATTATTCAGATAAATTACTAACATTCTGACTAACTTGTTCAGCAGGATTCACTTCGAACTGTTATTAATAGCTCATTTAAAAAAAGAAATATTTTTACGTTGAATACGCAGAACGCAATGGCGCGAGAAATGTGTTTCGCACAATTTGCGTAGATAATCAACAAAACTATCTGCAGTCCAAGAGTGCAAACAATCGCTCTTGTTGTAATCAACCAAGCTATGTGCACTTGCCACACACTGGGCAGAACATTAGATTAGACGTTAATTTGACGAAATCTGCTCACAGGATGTAAGCAGGCAGATGCCAAAGAAAGACACGGGGGAAAAGAGCTAATATTCCCGGAACAGAGAGAAAAATTCGTTCTCACAGCAGCAAATGCAATTTTGCAGCCCCTTCCAGCTCCACGGCAACAAACAGGAGAAATATGTTTACTTGTTTTAATTTCTTTTTCATGTAATGTTGACCCTGAGGGCTGCAAATATTTCCCCTGCTCTAGCGCTCTCTACATGGTGATTAAATTCAATTTTATTCAAATGAAATCTCCCACTCTGCCCTGACACACACTCACACACTTACACACAGATAATTAAGGAGCGGAAGCGTTTTCTTGCGTTCCTCGCTTTTCTCTAATTACAATCCTGTGAGAAATACAGGAGGAAATGCAGAGAAACACGGAGGTTTCCTCGGAGGGGAACGCACGCTGACAGAAACGCATTAACTGCATAATTACAGTTGTGATTACACCATGACCCACAGATACCTGGAATAAGATCATACAGCATATTTATCTGCATGTCAGATTGTCATTGAGATTTAGAGTGCAACATGCTCAACAATTCTCAACAATAAATAGATTTATCTGTCCCTGTATTTATCCATTAACTAGGGTATGTTCTGGATATTCATACATTAAACTAGGTTTATAATCATGTCAAAAGCAAAAAAAAATAGCATTAGCGCTAAGTTCGATTAACTTTGGTGAATTAGTTGTACAATCAATGTTTGTTCTAATAAATTGACTCGACTAAAACTCTGATCTGTTTAAAAAAGTACTAGTTTTTATTCATATCTATCTATCTATCTATCTATCTATCTATCTATCTATCTATCTATCTATCTATCTATCTATCTATCTATCTATCTATCTATCTCTAAACAATGAAACGTTTTGGCAAGGTTTTCATAAAGTTATAAACAAACGTTCTTCCAGTAGAACAGCAAAACGTTAGCGTTAGTTTTTTTCTAAAACGTTTTAGTGTAACATTTTTAAATGTAACTACTTGTTTTAGAATGTTCAGAGTAGGCTACATTCAAAAGTAACATTTCAATGACTTCTAAGAAAACGATTAAATGTAATGCTCCCTTAACATTTGCAAAACCAAGAAAAAAAAAATATTTTTTAACATTTTTAAAAATCGGGACTTTTAAAAGTGCCCCTTATATTTTGACGTTACCTTTAATGCAGTGTGTAACGTGTAAAGCTGAAAGTGTATCATAAATAAAGTTGCCTCTCTAAAGAAAGAACCGCTTAAACGATTTGTTTTAAATTCGAATCCCATTTCCGTTAAGTTCACACGTCACAAGTTACCACATTATTTTCAGTTCCAAGGAATAAGGCGAGTAGAGTAGAATCAGGAGTTAAATTCATCTTTACTACGATACCACAGCAGCTTAATCACAACTTTTTGCTGTTTTTCCAGTCATTTCACGGACGACTGCTTCTCCAATCTCGACGAGTTCAACACGGGATTCGTAAATCGGTTGTCTTTGAAAGATGGACCAGTGTCCAGTTTGATTGGACCAGCTTGCGCCTCTCAATCACAGTCTATGATTAATAATTATTTTGGTGTAAGGTTCTGTCGAGCGTCCAAAATATGTAGTTTTGTGTGTTGTGTTGTGTTGTTATTACACTCAGTTCAGCTGTAGGTCCAATCACAACAGACTGGGTCATCGGACCAATCAGAGCAGAGTAACATTATGCAAAATAGCGGTTTGAAAAGATGAATCTTCGAAGAAATTGTTGAGATGCGTGTATTTTGACCTTGCATACATGTAAACCTGTTGTTGCGGTCTCAAACTATGAGCCAAATTATGAATTATCTATCTATCTGTTTAAGATGCATTAGCCAAGGCTCAACTAGTTGATCAGAACTGTCCCTGGTGCATCATGGGTCAAATATCACTCAATCTCTCATTTGCTTTCAGTGTCTTTCTGGGAATCTGAACACCTTGGCGAAGGCTAATCCTGCGTATGCAAGAACAATCACGGCTAATCTCCTGCAGTCTGCTTTAAACGCAAAACTAAATTAAATGAATGCTGGGTTTATGAAGATTGCCTTTCTCTCTTTATGCAGCCAGTCTTTTGAAGGTCGCAATCAAAAGATGACACACTTGTGCATGCTAGCTGGCAAGCCATGATTTGCTACGTGCTATTGCTAGTAAATCTAGATCATATAGATAGTATTTTTGGTTCATTTACAGGAAGAAAAAGACATTTTGTATGTCTGCTAAAAGTTTCATTAACTTTGATGACCTCGAAGCTAATGCTAACAGAGATGGACTAAAATCCACAAAACTCCCATTTTGATTTCACGGGTCTGTCAAGGCATTTTCACAGGTTAAAGGCTAATTGTATCTGAAATTAGGTTTTAAGCAGCAGAATTATTAGAGGTCGGAGGACACAGTCCTTCCGCAGCTGATCTGAGACCAGTTATAATAACTCCAGTCAAAAATAGCCAGATGTCTGTGAAGAAAAAAGTTTCTTGTACAGCTAGATGAAGGAATTAGCAGATAGCTAAAAAGTAGCTTAAACATTTTACTTAAAGACTTATTTTAGGGTTTTGTTAGTTACTGCAATTAGCTTAATATATAAACAGAACAAATTACCTCATTTAGCTAGCAAACGTTTACACGCATGTGTGTGTGTGTGTGTGTGTGTGTCTAGCCATTTCACAGACGCTAATTAATAAAGCCAAGCTCGGCGGATCAGAACCCTCATCCACTTCTGGACTAATGGAGCGTTTAGGAGCTTTTGGAGGAGAGGAGCGATTAGTTTGTCGTCCCTGACTGGACAAAGATGCTTCATTAGCATGCCAGTAACTCACAACGCTGTTTTTCATTAAACTTAGAGGACGGCTTATACGTCTTTCGTCGTCTGTCACACACACACACAAACTCCACAGAGAACACATTTGTATTCAAACAGCGACTGAAAACAACTTTCAAGCTGTGTTTACGTTCTTAATATTGCATACTGCCATACAAGTACCATTTCTGTAGTTTGTTTACTATTAAAATAACCATATTTATTTATGAAATGATAAATGGACACCACTCATACAGTAAAATTTAACTAATTTTTTAAAAACAGATAAGTAAAATGTTAAGTGTGCTAAACACGGCATTCTACTTGTTTATGTACTAATGAGTAAAACAACACATACAAATTTATTGTAGTTTTATTGTAATTCTATTATTATTTTTAACATCATCTTTTGACTCCTTATTTGTTAAAAATTCCAAAAGCTGAAGCATTCTTCCAAAAAAAAAGATAAAAGATGTACGTTTTAGATTTAGTTTTTTATTTGAATTGTATTATTTTGTACCATCTTTTTTTTACTTTGAGTTTGTTACATAATACACATAATACAAATTTAATGTTAAAACTAAGTGTGCTAAATGATAATATGGTAAACACACTGTATAGTTAAAATAAGATTTGAAGCAAAACACATTCTGTAACGCTAAACATTTAGCAAACAGTTTGTAAACTTGTCACATGACCTGCATTTGACTACAAACACAAATTCTTTTTTCATCTTTAATGCATTTTTATGCAAAAAAGTCTCATTTTTAACAAATAATTAGTAAAAAAAAAAAGAAAACTAAATAATAAATATAAAAGAAAGAATGGAACTTTAATAGATTTTCATTCAAAAAAGTATCAATTTTTGAAAGTTTTAAATTCAAAGTAGGGCCGGCTTTGCCGACAGGCGACACAGGCGGCCGCCTGGGGCGCCATCTGCTGGACGGGGTGCAAAATTGCAGAATTATAGTATTATGAAAGCTGCGCACACGCTGTACACTTTTACTGTACACTGTCCACACACTGCTTGTCCGGTTCTTTTACTAGATTTACAATCCTAAAAAAACGGCTGAGTCACTCTGACAGGAAGCTGTCAAACTCAGCTGCTCAGCAACCGGGAGTGGCGCGAAAACATCTGACAGCTGGTTTTAGCGCTATGAGCGCTATGATGGGGTAAATGAAAACACGTAATAAAATGAAAACACTATAACTGCTTTTCCTTGAGGTGAGGTCTTAAAGCTTCTCTATTGTTTTCTACTGTATCCTTCAGGTTGTTGCTTTTAAAGAGTTGTTGTGTGAAAATTTAAAATAAAAAATGAACTATGGAATAACTGTGGAGTATCTTTTTCCCGGGGGGTTTGGGGGGACTCTCTCGCCTTGGGCACCAAATAAGCTAGAGTCGGCCCTGACTCAAAGTAAAAAAATAAATAAAAATAGTACAAAATAATAAAATTCAAATAAAAAACTAAATTTAAAACATACATCTTTTGTCTTTTTTTTGTGGAAGAATGTCTCAGCTTTTGGAATTTTTAACAAATAAGGAGTCAAAAGATGATGGTAAAAATAATAATAGAATTACAGTAAAACTACAATTCCAAAATCTTTTTTGTGCAAAAAGTAAACTTTTGGAAGTTTCAGAAAATAATAATGATTAATTCAACAAATAATGATTAAAAAAAGATGTAAAAAATCCTAATATAATTCAAATAAAACTACTGTACCACTCCAAAAACAAACAAAAAAAGTCTTAGAATTAAGAATTATTTTAATTCTATCTAGCAAATCCAGCAAGAATTCTTCAAGGAATCTTCAGCAAGGCCGTTCATTTCCTGTCACATGACAGGTGATCTCAGCTTGGCCAGCACTAAATAGTATTTCACTGCCATGATCCATAATATCAAAGCAGGCCTCGTCTTTCTCTAAATGCATTTTAATATCTGTAATTGTGAATCTGGCATGATCCCAGCGCCGTTCTGAACGTAACCACACGAGTGGAATATCAATGCCCCAGAGAGAGAGAGACAGACGGGTCAGGGCCACGCTGTCACTCGCAGCTCCATAGCGCTGGCAGAATTGGTCTTAGGTGGCATCGGTCCGGTGCCTGTAATTAGGGGGAGCGTGTTCACATCAAACGGCCCTGCAGCGGCGACGGGGTCACAGGGGGGTCATGCAGAAACCAGCTCTCTCCTGTTTCATCTGCTGACTTCAAAACAACTTTCAGCAGCATCAAAGACGGAGATCGAGATGCTGATCACGTCTAACAGCACAGAAAGAAATGAAGAGAGACGTGGAGACAGATAGAAATCTGTGACAAAGAATCACAGATGACAGAGTCATCCATGTATGTGTCAGAATACACAGAATAAATATACATACATACACACTATACTATATATATATATATAGTATAGGCCTAATTAAACATGCAGGGATTCTATATACCTGTATATATATATCACTTGTACATGCATTTACACTACATTTATGAATTGCATAAATAATGTTGTGAGATTAATGTTTTAAATATAAAAGCTATCAAAATAGCAAATGGTAGGGAAAAAAATAAAACGATACTTTTAAATATGAAACAAAATTTGTCTGTATCTGCATAGTAACGTCGTTGTTGACGAGGAATCAGTTTTCTTGATGCTAAATACAAACATATTGAAGGAAAAAGACTAAATATAATCTAATCTGATATAAATCCATACATAAAAACAAAATGTTTCCATTGCATATGTTTATCTATGGCAAAAACGCTATCAGCCTCAAAGTTGAGAATCCTCTAACTTTATGCAAATGAAGAGCGACTTCCGAGAGGAACAGCCAATAGAAAAGAAGGTAGAGCTCATGTGATCGTTCTCCTTTCAGCACCGACAGTGAAATTGAAAATCCCTCATTAGATTTAGATTTTATGTATGGATTTAGATTATATTTAGTCTTTTGCTTCCGATATGTTTGTATTTCGCTGTCAAGAACAATGTTAGGCAGCCAGTAGTAAGAACGCCCAGTAACGTCCTCATCACCAACCCTAGGTTACATGCAGCGACAAAAGTGTGAACGCAGCTCCATCCAGTCGCTGTCGCCAGAAATCACCAGCTCTTTATTGAAATGCATGAGATTGTGCAGCTTTGTCATTGCATATTAACTTTAGTGTGAATGGGGCTTTAATAAGCGAGTTGCTGAGTCATTTATTCAATCGATTCTTTCAAAACGACTGATTCATTCAGAAACAAAGTGTTTTCATGAATGAATCAGTGAATCATTGACTCACTTGATTCTTTAAAAAAAAAAAAATTAATTCAGGAAGTTATCACTGCAGTGTGTTAGTGCAGCGATGTTCTTTGTTTGGAAACATTTTTGTTAGCGAAATAGACAATACAGACAATATTGTCTCTACAACTTAAGTCACTTAATATTTATTTCTTGTTCATTGAATTGTTGCCGTGACACAAACAAATGCATTATGGGATCTACAGTTGTGCAAAACAAATCCGGATTGACATTTCACTTTAGTTATGCGAAACAATTAGTCGATATTTTAAAAGCCTAGTTGGTTTTTAATTAGATAAAGGCACATTTAGAGCGGCTAAATGTCAATGAGGCTTCGATTTGACAAAACAACTCTCAGATTAATCTTCTTGCATCGGATGATTCATTGTTTTTTTCATAATGGTTTATTTTTAACAGCCCTGGTCTCCGAGAAAAGCTTTTAATCTGTTCGAATGTGATCATTTGTTATGAATAAACAGCAATTTACTGACCTCTGAACTTCAGAAATCTACTTTTCAGAAAGCAATTTATAAAAATGCCACATTTTCAAAAGCAAAAGCTTGTTATAGGCCAATTGATTTCCATGACCTTTACAGTTGTTTTTGATTACTGGATAAGGATTTGAAGAACCGTTTAGATTACATTTGGGGAAGTCTACTCAATTTTTGAACTGGTTGAAGTGATTCATTACAAAGAATTAATTAAAAAGAATATTAAAAACTAAATAGAAGGGCAAAAGCCTAGCCAAATGTAATATATGTATAATTATTGATAATCAATTACTACATTCAAGTACTGTATTTATTTGTATTATTCAAACCAGGTTTTTCATGGGTTTTCCAGAAAAATAAACGCAGTCAAATACAAAGCACAGTTTCACTTCACATTTTATTACAATCTTTCCTAGTACTTCTGCACAAATAAACATTTGCCATCATCAGTATGCAAGCTGTGGTGGGTTATTTCATTAAACCTGCCTCTTGTGACATTTCTGTTAATGCAAAGCAGAAATCCCAAAAACAGAGGAGTTGTTTGGAAAACAAACGGTTTTGAGACGAGAAGGGTGGTTGTCACATTAAACAGAAAGGGGAGGTGGATATATATATATATATATATATATATATATATATAAAGAATGGGAGAAATAATAGTATGGAAAGGGAAGAAAAATATATATAAAATAAGGTCTGTCAATTATTTTTGGAAAATAATCCAATAAAAAGGAATGCAATTAATAATTTTCAAATTTAATGACAAAATAACTTCATTTGGGGACTTTCCTTGTATTCATTTACTTTGTATTTTGCACAATTCTCCAAAATCTATGGCATGCTAAAGCAAGTGAATGACTATTATCTATTATAAATTTGTCATTTTCAGTTTAACAAAAAAGGTGGAGCAAGGGGTTGTTGGAAGCATCAGAAGATTGTGGCATCTCCCAAGGCTATGTACTGGGTCCGTTTTGATTTTAATCTATAACAACAATCCTCTCCGTAACGGTCTTATCCAAGTGTTTGTTTCCAAATTAATGGAGGGTTCGCTGGATCAAGCTTTCAATGCTATTTGAATAATGAACCCACAAGTACAAGTGAAGGAGGCGTGCTGATTGATAATCGCTCGCGTCAGAAGATGAAACAAGGATGGTCAAACAAAAAAAAAAGAAGAAAACAAATCCAAAGCGAAAACCAGACCCTTTATTTGAATGTGACGGCATTTGATAAGACTAGAAGTTATACTGAAGACAATTTTTCCAATTTGCAAGCAGGACATCTAGTATGTACACCTAATTGTGGATCACATGACCCGGATCACCCCTCAGTAGTCTAAGACCTCTATAGCACCTTGAGAAGGCAGACTGCGTAACTGTTTAATATCACCTATGACTATACGCTTAAATGTATGCCACTTCAACCTTTTGAATAAAAATGATAAATTCAACTTTTTTTTTTTTTTATCTTTTGACAATGTGTTGCAAATATTCACCAAAATAAAAATCAATAAAAATAATAATCAATAACAACAACGGTAATCATAATAAAAAAACAGACAATAGTATTCAATATCAACGTCTACTAAGTATGCTAGAAAAACAAATCATCTTGCGCTGAAAAAGTTTTTATCGTAGATTATAGAAGAATACATGAAGATGCGCAAATCTATCGTAACACAGATGTGTACGGAAATTGAAAACTGTAGCTTCTGTTGCTGCCATAATTGATTTTCTTTATACAAGTATTAAATCTATATGTGACAAAAGACATTTAAATACTTGTTAAATCCAATGAGCCCAGCAAAAACTCTTCCTGTGACCCCCCGCCCGAACACTTGAGTGTAGAGAAAAATACCTGAAACTTTACAGATTTAGACTGTCTATGTGATCTGTGACCGGGTAGCATGATTTGGCTTGAGTTAGAAAAATATTTAGCACTCGTTAGAGAAAAAAAATCTGGTATAAAGTCAACAGCACATACAAGTGAATGGTTATCCCATCTGAAAACGTGTGGCGGCTCTTTCCGTTAAGTGAAAGAACCGGAGCGAGGGATCGTGGAAAGGGTCGGAAAAGTGGGGTGTCACCCAAGGGTATGTACTGGGTCCGTTTCAGCTTCAACCTATAATGACAAGCATGCGTCCCATGTGTTCATAGGTGGGAGACTCGGATTAGCATGACAGCGAATAAATGAAACAAAGACATGCAGTAGATGAATTCAAAGTCTGTATGTGTTGACGAATAGCTGGAAGCGCAAATTGGCGCTTCAATACATCTGCTCAACACCTTGTTCGCCCTCTTCTGGAGGAAAGTCAGAGTTGAGGAGAGACTCCATGTAGGCTACGTAGCTGGAGCTATGTGTGTAACTCTCGCTGGGTTCCGGGGCAGGAAGTGTGGCTGCTGTAACAGGAAGTGAGGTGGGGGGAGGCAGGCAGGGGGCAGTGCTGGTGTTTGGAGTAATACTAGCAGGCAGGAAAGTGGTGACTATTTCTGAAGGTAGTGCTGAGGGCTCAATGGCTAGTATTGGAGGCGGTGTCGGCAGACGAGGGCGCTTTGCAGCCAGAGGTTCATCTGACGGTTGTGCCTGAGGTTGCTGTTGGTTCACAGTTGCCTGTTGAAAAACAAAAAGACAATTATCATTTAGTGAGGTCAATCAGAGATCTCCAAATGGGCTCCAACCAGGGGTGGGCCAAGACCTTTTTTTCAAAATTAGCGTAGAATTTCCATACCTCAATGTATGTTGACCCGACCATCACTCTTTTGTGTGTTAAACACAATCTACTAAATATAGACAACTTCCTTTTAATGAAAGATAAATTAAAAAAATTATCATAATTTATGACAAAAATACTATTATAAACAAGGTTAGTGGACAATTCGGCAGCAAAAATTACTCTAGAAAAATCATGAGTGCACAATAATTTTATAAAATCTAAACATTTAAATAAAAAACATTATTTAATGGGGAACAAATAAAAGCGTCAGACTAAATTTGGTAAAATGTTACATATTGCTCTTTGTTTTGTTGTGAAATACATGAATGAAAAACAAGTAAATATACAATTAAAAGACTTAAATGTATAGCACAGTAATGAGGCAGCAAGATATGATAAATTAAACAGAACAAGAAAGGATATTAATAATCTTTCATTGCACAAAAATATTACAATATGAAAGGCTCAAATACGGAGAGGCACAGAGCACTTATGCTCCTGTAATGTGTAGTGTATTATGTCTGTGCGATAGTTTATTGAGCCTTTTCTTTGAACAGTTTAAAATTTTAGATAAAAAGAAAACATGCTCCGCTTTATTTTTTCCATACTTTTCCAGACCTGGAAATTACTTAAAACAAATTCCATACTATTCCAAACTGCGTAGGAACCCTGAATATTGGATTTGGATCAGTCTCGTCTAACCGCTACCTGATCCGGCACAAAATGGCAGTATCAGAGACGATACCAACACTGATTATCAGATCGGCACACCTTCAGCTCCAACTGCACTGTTAGCTTGATAAACCCTCTAGTTTGACAAATACGAAAGCTATGACGTGTTGCACCTGCACTTTGACTTTACGTTGATTAATTCTGTGTGCAGAAAACATATGGTAATCGGCCTGAAGCAAATAAAAGCGCTTACCAGACGAGACATGACCCTCTTGGGCAGCTCATGGTCCAGAGAGTGAATCTCGCTGCGCTTCAGTAAGATCTGCGTCTCGTCCTGAAACTCCACCTGCAAGGAAATACAGTTTAGACGCCTTGGATCCTTTCCTTAGAACCACTTCTTTTTTTTTACAATCCAAATTTAGAAAAACTACTTTTTCTAAAGCTTGCTTGACAGCCATGTTACGTAAATTCTTAGAAAATAGTAATACAGAAAACTGCTAAAAAGCTGTTAAATGTTGATAACTAAATTAAAAAGCAATTATGTATATTATTCTATATCTATTTATAAAATATCAACACTCAATTATGTGTGTTAAATATTTAAATCTAAATTAATTATTTCATTTATAATTATATATATATATACAAATATAATTCCGTGTGTAAAATAATGATATGAAACAAATATTATTAACATTTAAATATGTATTATATAAAAATGTATATAAAATATAAAAATATGCACACGTATAATAAAATATAAATGATGTGATATTAAATGTATAAAATATTTAACTTGAATTATAATTAATATAAAACAAATATATATATATATATATATATATATATTTATTCATACATGTAAATATGTTTGTGTGTGTGTGTGTGTGTGTGTGTGTATGTATATATATATATATATATATATATATATATATATATATATATATATATATATATATATATATATATATATATATATATAGTTTATTTTTATATAAAATCATTCTATTAAAAAAGATTATATGAAGTGAACACACACACACATTTTCAAATTATATTATTTATTATAAAATGTAGGGCACATGTAAAACCTAATCCTAATGTTTTTAATAAAGCTGTAAAAACTGATTTTAACCTGAAATAATCCTTTAAAACTCTTAGATTTTTGATCGAAAGAACATCCAACAACAAAAGTTGCAAACTTTCAACCAGTCTGCAATCAACACCCTATTCCACATCAATTCCCAACGGCTTCAAGACCTGTCAGACATACAGGCATCCAGTTACAGATCGCCCGCGGCGGGAGGGAGAACGTTTGCCGCGTCTAGCAAAGGTAAAAGTGACGTCATGAAAGCGATCGGCGCTTGTTACGAGTGCCATGTCTCACACGGATCTAATAAATAATGGAGTCTTGTGGTGGAGGAGAGAATCAAGCAGTTCTTTAATGCTGACAGAGGAGTCTCTCAAAAACTCAGCCGAGCAATGAAACACTGTGTGCGTTTGGGTTTTAATGAGAAAGAATCTGACGTGGAACAAAACTAGTTCATCCAATGTGTCAAACAATATATTAACACAGTTTGTAAGCCAAAAAAACTGAAACTGGTAGTTTTCTGAGTCACTTTTCCATCCAAATGTGAAGATAAATGACGTCTACTCTCAATGCCTGTGGTCCATCACACCTTATAAGCTTCATCTACAGACTTCATAAATGCGTCACATCTGCCTAGTTTTTTCTCATTTTCCCATTATTCTCATCTCTCTTCCACTCAACATGTCAGTGGCTCCTCTGTGTACAAGGAAAGCAAACTTTGCACCAAATGTGGGACTCCTGAAAGACTCGGATAAGATGGGGAATCAATGACTTGAAGACGTAGGTTTCTAACCTCAAAATCAGATATCACCGTGAAACTCTACTGATCTGAATTATACAAATAAACTAAATACTATACTCAATTACAAATGATTTTATTAAATTGCTAATTTTTTAAAACAATTTATTGTTCTAGTTATTGAGGTACCCAAAACCGGACCATTTTTGACAATAATTAAATAGATCCATAAGAGTCAACGATTCACAGATTGAACAACTCTGGTCACACTGTACGATTATTTGTTTGATGTCTGAAGACGCGTTGCACTTTGCAACATCCATTTAATATCCAATTAAATAGTCATAAAAGGGGGGATGAACAAACACAAATAAAACTGAAGGACGTCACAGTTACCTGATAGTAACGGTGGATGTGTTCCTTGATGAAAGAAGCGTTGAGAACCCGTCCGTCGGCGGTCTTGACCACCACGAGTTCACCCAGATCTGGAGGGCCGTTCCTCAGGCAGTCGTGACTCTGAGACGGAGAAATCACAGAGATGGTGGATCAAACAGGCAGTTGTAGCTCTAAAATCTGATTGGATGAGCCAAATGACTGTGCCAAAGCCAACTGACAACCATAACAACCTACAGTTAGATTTTAACCAATCAGAGAAATGCATTTTAAAAGGCAATCAGACACAAGAGGATGTACATTACAATGGTTTTATCATGAACAAGCTACTAAAAACTCTAAAATCTGACTGGATGAGCTGGAGTTCAATCAATCTAGATTTAAACCAATCAGCATCCAGGAGCATCAATAAGCCACAATGACATACGTTACAGTTATTATTATTATTTTTTTAATGATTAAGGAGGTTTTAGAATCAGAATCTCTAGAATCTGGTTAGATGAGCCAAGTGAATGCAACAAAGTATGGAAGCCCGTTTCCGCCACTGAATAAAAAAAAAAAAAAGTTTGACTGTATATCTACCAATTCAGACTTTCTCTCACAAATTCAGACTTTTTTCCTCGGAATTCTATCTTTTTCTCAACGTTGTGAATTTATATCACGCCATTTAGATTTTTTTCCTCACAATTCTGACCTTTTTCTCTCCAACTGCGAGTTTACATCACGCAATTCTGACGTTTTTCCTCGCAGTTCCATCTTTTTCTCAAAAGTTGCGAGTTTATCACAAATTCTAAATTTTTTTCCCCCTCACAGTTTTACATTTTTTCTTGGAACTGCTAATTTATATCCCGCACTCTGACTATTCTTTGTTTTTCTCAATAACAACAGTATGTGATAGAGTCAGAATTGCACAGAAATAAACTCACAGTTCTGAGAAATTAAGTCAGAATCGTGACATATATAAACTTTTTCTGAGTCTACATATTTTGATTATCTCACAATTCTGAAAAAATGTCTAAATTGCGAGCCACAAACATAACAAAAAACATTAGATAAAATCTAGATTTCCAACTGGATCCAGGACTCTACACTATGGCCAGGATACAGCACAAGAGGCTGTATGTTACAGTGCTTTTACTAAACTAAAACCCAATGTAAGTCCCTTAAAAGTGGCTATTTCTTGGCATCTCACCAGCAGGTTCTCTGGGAAGATGTTATCACAGTAGGAGCCGTCATCAAAGTTGACTTCATAGTAGTTTTGCATGCCAATGCCGGTGATGGTGCAGCGGTAGAACCAACCGTCGCTGCTCCTGCCGATGACCTCCTGACCCAAAGACAGCTCGCGTGAGCCACTTTTGACCTGCGGCGGAGGCAAACCGTCTGTTTGAGGATCACCGTGTGCATTAAGATCCCTTCTATGGTGGCTACACACCTTCTGATTGGTTTGTTTGTGTTTGTGACAGGTGACGGACACCACGTACGGCCAATCGGCTGGCTTCATGACGACTCCAGCGAGGAGGGCACAGGTGACGTGGAAGGAAGTGGAACAGTTGTCCAATGAGCACTGGATACATGCGCCGAAGATCTGTTTGGTCGTCTTGTGGCAGTAGACACACTTCTGCAAATCGTAATGAAGAAATTACAGCCTTTGTAATGTGACAAATTTCCAGGATACTCAATGACAAAAAGTGATTTTATCCATCAGGAAAAGGGCCTACTGGAAATAGGAGTCTATGTCGAATGGGAGTTCACTGCTAGATGTGATCCTGGTCTTAAGTTGCTGGGGTATATTTGCATCAAATAGTCAAAAATGCAGTGCATGGGTCAAAAGTATAGTTTTCTTTTATGGCAAAAATCATTAAGATATAAAGCAAAGATCACGTTCCATAAAGATATTTTGTAAATTTCCTACTGTAAATATATCAAAACTTAATTTTTGATTAGTAATATGCATTGCTAAGAACTTCATTTGGAAAACTTTAAAGATGATTTTTTTTTTTTGCACCCTCAAATTCCATATTTTGAAATAGTTGCATCTCAGCCAAATATTGTCTGATCCTAACAAACCATACATCAATGGAAATCTGATTCATTCAGTTTTGAGAAAGTGTATACATCTCAATTTAAAAAAAAAATCGACCTTTATGACTGGTTTTGTGCTCCAGGGTCACATATAGCTATTAGGCTAATGGTAAACAGTAAAACAAACTAAAAAACAAAAAGGACGTATTTTCAGAAGTCTTTCATTATAAAACATTAATGTGTTAACTAAAATAAAACATCCAAAATGTTTAAAATTACAGTAAAAATTTTTTTAAAAGTATAAAAAATAAAATAAAAATTAAAGGAACAACATAAAAATGGACCAAAAAAATGCAAGAAACAACAAACATTTAATAAACAGAAACAGGAAAAACGATGCGATAAGCAAAAAATAAAATAAAAAGAATTAAAACAAAAGCAGAAGCCAAACCAAGAAAATAAGAAACTAATAGTGAAAAAAAACGCACACAAAAAGAACAGACTAAAGAAATAGAAACAGACAGAACAAACAAATATATAAACTAATGAAAACAACGAATGAAAAGAAAAAAATAGAATAGATTTAATGGAAAAAGTAGAAAAAGGAAACTAACTAAAAAGAAACAAAAACAGAGAAAAGAATGAAAGAAACAAACAAAAGAGAACAGAAACAACGAAAAAACAAACACCAAGAAAATGTACAATAATGAACAAAAAAAGTAAACATTTAGTAATAAGATATTAACTGAGAAAGAGTGATTTTACGCATCAGAAAAAGGGCGTTTCATACCAGAGTGTGGCCTGAGTTTGCAAAGTCAATGCTAATCAGCTATTTGGCTTTCGGCTAACATTATTTTCAAGTGTCAGCTGGAAACAAAAGTCATTCGATGAGCGCAGCAGCAGCAGATCAGATGAAAGATTACAAAGATGAACATTAACTAATAAAGTGAACACAAACAGTCCGTTTTGTTTTCACATGGACTTATTTTTTTGTGGACTTATTGGAGTTTGTGGAACGAGACTGTATTTACAAATAAAAGCAGCATTTTTCTAACATCCTCTAAAAAAAAAACATTTTGTGTCTGTTCATCCACGTCTCTATCCTCTTCTCCTCCATTTCTGCATAAACCGCCTCCAAACACACACACACACACACACACACACACAGAGGGATATCGACAGGAATAAAAATTCTTTATTAAATTGTCAATACTTCATTTCAGCCTCCTGTGGCCAAGCGGCCGTAATGTACAACGGCCTTTTGATGAGGCGCCAGCTCGGAAATATTTCATCGGCCGGTGAAAGCCTCTGATTTAGCATTCGCCAGGGATTGATTGCCAGACAGGCCAATGGACAGGGCAAGGGAAAAGAAAATACATGATTTACGAGCATCAAGCTCTCAGTTATTCATTCATACATCAAGAGCCGGTGTCTGTTTTGTGTCATGGCGAGCAGGAAGATAAAGCGGCCTCCTTTTGTGTCTGGAAACCAAACACTTGCTAATGGCGACTGGTAGAGCAAGTCAACCGTATGAACCGTACGAGAGGGTTGTGTGGCTCTACGAAGCATGTTTTACATGTAATCATGTGCTGAAGCTGCCTGCGGTTGTGTATTTGTCGGCATAAATGCATTGACCAGCGTTCAGACATGCAGAGGAGGAGAAAACCTGCCTATTTAATCAATGCAGCTCATTTAGCACAGTGAGGAACGACACCTGATTATTCAGCCATTGCTCATCATTAATAATGCATCATATATCCTCTGAGAAAGAGAGAGAGAGAAACAACAAAACATGAAAATACAAATGAAAGAAAAACTGAGTAAAGAAAGAGTGAAATGAAAAAGGCAAAAGGAAGAAACTAAATGAACAAAAAAATAAATCTTTAAAAAACACGAAATAATGAACGCATTAATAAAAAAAAAAAGCCAAAAAGAAAAAATATCAATGAAAGAATTAAAACAATGATTGAAACAAGGGAGAAATTAAAGAACGATTGAAAAAAAGCACAAAAATTAGAGAAATGGAGAACAAACGATTAACCAAAGAAATTACCTAAAAAATTAAAAAGAAATATACCATGAAAGAATGGAAAGAAGAAAACAAAATAAAGTATAAAATAATGAAAAAACAAGCACCCATACAAAAAAACTGAAAGAAAAAACAAAATCTTAATTAGAAATAAAATTAAACTTGAATAACAAAATTTTTTTGTTAAGAACAAATAAATAGAAAAAAATAGAGAAACTAATTAGAAAAAAAGCATAAATGAAAGATTTAAAAAGAAATGATGGAAAGAAACAGAAATAGTGAATAAAAAGAAACTAAACTAAAACTAAAACAAAAGTATTAAAATACCAACAAAAGACCAAATAGAATGAAACGATCTAAGAAAAAAACTAAAACAAAAGTCCTTTAGGAAAAAGAATAAACAAATGAAAGCGAAGAGAAAACAATACAAAATATAAATTAAATTTAAGTAAAAAGAACTAGAAATAGAAACATTAAAGAAAAAAACAATGTATGCTAGAACGGAAGAAAGAGACCAAACAAAAGAATGAACAAAAAATTTACTAATTAAACAAATATAAAAACAAAAAATTTAACAAGTTTAAACAAATAAAATAAATAAAAAAAAATGAAACAGAATCATCAAAATGAACAAAAGAGAAAAAAAATCGTAAGAAAATACAATAAATTAAACAAATTAAACAAACTGATTAGTAGTGAACAAAAAACCAAAAGCACAAATGAAACGGAACAAACAAGTGAACAAGCGAAAAATTTACAAAACAAAATGAAAAAAAAAAAGTACAAAACAGCGAAAAAGATAAACAACGTAAGAAAAAACAAACACAAGGATTGAAAAACTAAGGTGCAACAAACTAATAAAGTAATGAACAAAAGCACAAATGAAACGGAACAAACAAATGAACGAATGAAAATATACGAATAAAAATGAAAAAAGTAAAAAAGAAAAAAAAACAGCGAAAAAGAAAACCAATATAACAAAAAACTACTAAAAAGGAATGAAAAACAGAAATACAAAAAACGAATTAGTAACGAACAAAAAAAAAAAAAAGGCACAAATGAAACGGACCAAAGAAAAAATGTCCGAATCAACTAAAAACTAAAAAGCAAATAATGAAAGAAATATTTTTTTAAAGTAAGAAAAATAAAGCTACAATAAAAAACTAAAGAACGAAAGGGAAAAGCAAGAAACAAATGCACAAACACAAAAATGTAAAAGACGAACAACGAGCGCAAACGAGCAAATTAACAATCAGAGAGATCTCCATTTTAAAACATTACGCGGTAAAACAACGAAGAGGACTGTGGTTTCACCGCCGACTTACCAAACTCTTCCTGGTGTCGGGGACAGCCGTCACGTCCACAGGCTCTCGCTCCACAGCGTTAACGAAACGAGCCTCGGCTACAGCGATGGCGCAGATCACGTGAACCCACCTGCGGACGGGACACCAAACACATGAACAGATGCCGCGAATCTCCTCGCGATATGAGAGAAACAGTTCGAGATGTTAGACCTGTCATCTGTGGTTTTTTTCAAAGCTCCTCCTCTTAAACTGCACAAACAGCAGCCCTGCGACGAATACACAACTCTAATCATGGACCGAATCAATTTAACGCAACCGTAAATGTGCCATATAGAGGTTCAACGTACACAATTTTTAATATCAATGATTTTAACTGATCTACGTTTGCGATACTTACCGCTGTCCATTCGGCCGCAGTGCACCGAGAACACATCCAGCCCTCTTGTTTCGTTTCGGGATTTACGCCGTAACAACCTGACGGAAACGAGAACAGACACTTAGCTGTCTATGAACCAAACTGATAAAAAATGTACGTTCGTATTTAATTATTAAACAGACCGTGTATTTATTAATTATTGTATTATTAAAGAAAACAATACAAAATTTAAATACAATTTTAGTAAAAAGAACAAAAGAAAACAATGAATGCAGATATGAAAGAACAGAAATAACGGAAGAAAGAGAGAACAAACAAAAGAATGAATGAAAAATTTACCAATTAACTAAAACAAATATAAAAACAAAAAAACGTAAACAAATTAAAGAAATTAAAAACAAATTTAAC
This sequence comes from Carassius carassius, assembly GCF_963082965.1. NCBI lineage: Eukaryota > Metazoa > Chordata > Actinopteri > Cypriniformes > Cyprinidae > Carassius > Carassius carassius. The sequence goes on from NC_081802.1 coordinate 1,873,041, forward strand.
AAAGGATGAACCAAAAAAAAAAAAAAAAATTACAAATGAACAAAAAAGAAAAACAATGTTAGTAAATACAATAAATGAAACAAATTATACAAACTGAGTAGTAATGAACAAAAAAACAAAAGCTGAAATGAAACTAAGAAATGAACAAGCGAAAAATGTACGGACTAAAATGAAAAAAGTAAAAAAAGAAAAGGATAGAAAAACTAAATTGCAACAAACTAATTAGTAATGAACAAAAGCACAGATGAAACAGAACACACAAATGAACGAATGAAAAAACTTATGAACTAAAATGAAAGGTAAAAAAAGAACAAAATGGCGAAAAAGAAAAATAACGCAAGTTATTAAATTATTCACCAATGTATGTTATGTACTAAGATAAGATCTGTAATTTAGAGCAAAGCAAGAACGAGCAAAAAAGCGAAACAAAAACAGATGAGCTAAAAAAGTTAAAATGCATATTTGAAACAAAAGCAAACAAAACAAACAAAAAAAATTATGGGAGCAAAATTTAATAAAAGAAATAAAGAATGAAGGATAAAGTCATTGGAAAAAATAACAAAACCAACAAATGAATGAACGAAATAAGTAAAAGCTAAAATATTTGAATATATTGTGTATGATTAAATAGTTAAATGTTTTTTCGTGGAAATATTTTTTAATACATTAAAATCTTAACTTTCTAAAAAGTTTAATGAACAAGAAACTGAACAAACGAAAATTTTACAAATGGAAAAACAATACAAATGAGCAAAAAACTAACAAATTAATAAAAAAAGTACAACCTAATGAGAAACTATAACAAACAACAATCAACAAAAACTAAGAATAAGAACAAAGGCATACAATTAAATACACAAAAGAGAATAAACGAACTAATTAATGAAAAATAGTAAAATCAAACAAAACTACAATATATTAAGTAAACTGTTTAAGATTCACTAGTCTACGTTATTAAAAAAAAAAAAACTTTGTAATTTTTCATTAAAAACAACTATCAACCTATGTTAAATATTAAATAATGAAAAGATGAAAGAAAATAAGCAAAAACTAACAAGGTCATTAAAACAAATCAAACGAACAACGAATTAATGAAAAAACTAAAAAGGACAACATATTAAACAGTGTAAGATTCACTAATGTATGTTACTTAAAAAAATCATGTAGGCGGGGTCAAACAATACTTTAAATTCAATTATATCGCAATTTATAAAATCCAGAATATTGACATTTGGTTGGAAACACATTGTTAAACATGTCGCAAGGCCGTTTCAAGTCATCAATCGTCAAAAATATGTAACATCTTTTTAGTTTTCAGCCCATGTTCAGGCAAGCCATTTCCAACAGCGCTGCTTGTGAGTTCAAGTGTACGAGCGCTTAGGAAAAACCCAAAATAGCATGCAGAAATGAGGAGGCAAAGAAAGCGTTAACTAACAAGCTGTCAATCACTTCACGGACTCTTTTTCAAGCCTTTGGAAAGCAAACAAGCTGGAGATGCTGTTGTTGTTACTCTTGGGTTAATTTGGGTCGGTGGCCCGCTGTCGTCTCTGTAAGAGGAAGTCAAGGGAATCTGGGTGTTTAAAACACCTCCAGAGAGCCGCGGGATCTACTTTCAGCAGGAAACTCACGGTGTGGAGACAGTTAATGAAAGTGAGAAGCCACCAGAGGTCAAAATGTGGTGGTCTTAAAATAGTAAAGGGGTTTTGATACAGTAAAATCTCTATCATATATGGCCTTGAAGAATAAAATGATAAAAGACATGATTTTTCTTTCAAATAATTGCAAAAATAAAAATGGATATTATTATTATTATTTTATTGAAACTATATAAGAAAACATAAACAGAAGAAATAAGAACAGACAAATAAAAATAAACTAAAAATAAAATAAGTAAAGAACTGGAGATGAAAAAGATAAATTATAAGAAGATTGTACAAAAATAGCATAAACAAAAGAACCAACAAAAACAAACAAAATATTTGTTATACACACACACACTCACTCATTAATAATAATAGCTATTATTATTATTATTAATAATAGTTTACTATTAATATTTTAAAAAGAACAAATGAAAGAAAACAGTTAAAGAAAACACAATGCAATAAATTAATGAAAAAAAATGACAAAAAAAAAACTCAAATTAAATGCAAATAAAATGAGAATAACAAAAGGAAAAAAATTTAATTGATTAAATTAAATCAATTAAATGACAAAAAGACAAAAAAGTATAGGAAAAAAGCAGAAACCAAAGAACAAACAAAACAAAAGATAGGTACATGTATATAATTACATAAAATATAACAATAATACTAAAATATTATAATTATAAAAAAAAAGAAAAACAAACAGAATGCAAAAGTATGAAACAGAAAGAATTTACAACTGACAAAACAAAGAAAAAAAAATCTGAATAAACCAAAGAGAAAAAAAGCTAAAACAAAAAACAAAAAGGAAAACAATTATACAAAAAACTAAACAACAAAAAAAAAAATGCACAAAAAAACCCCCGAAGAAAATAACTATATTTACAAGAACATAATAATAATAATTATTAATACTAATATTTATATTCTTATTATTGTTCCAGTCTTAATAATAAGAGTTGTCATAATCAACACTTCCACTAATTAACACACTATAACCGTAGGCTGCTAACAGTCCTCGATGCAGTAATATATAACCGAGCTGCATCTCAATCAAACGTGGGTCATCAGGTGAGCTTTACGAGCCAGAAATATCAGTTTTCTTTCAGAGAGCTTGAGAAGAGCTGACAGCAGCACAGGTAAAATATGAGCAAGTACTCTTCTGACGATTGGAATCAGTCTGACAGAGCGAAAGCAGAGAGCGACGGTAAAGTGATTAGCGCTGCTAAAAGCAGAGCAAGATCGCACTTCATAAATCCAAACAACTCGCTGTAATCAACTCTCAAACTTATGTATCCCAACGTTTGTTAGCACGCTGACATAAATCCGTCGCTCTTTTGCAATAAAATATAATCATATCATCAGCCGATTGGAAATATCACGGCCGGATGCTTCTGGAAAACACAAAAACATCAAGAAAACTGAAATGGTTTGGTCTAGACTGTCATTTTTTAACCCAGATGCTGGTGTCCATCTCGACAAACGGCTAATTGGCTAACTGCGTGGCTTAGACTAGCGGCGTGGAGAGAAACCCCTCGAAACGAGAGACTTTCTCCTCTTCGGGAGGTTTTTTTCTGTGCTCTTCTGCGTTGGGTTCAGCCTGACTGACGGTAAATTGGCTCTCGAGGCCCTTCCACCAGATAAAGACTGAATCAAGGGCGTTTATTAGCACAAGCAGACTGAAAAATGCAGATTGGTGTGAAGGAGGCAAACAAACAACTGGAGATACAGATGTAGACGTGAAAGACGGGACAGATTTTGATGTAAACTATTTCCTTTTTAAGAAACTACTGCAACACCAATGGTCTGAAACTACATTCATTAAATAAGGAACAAATGAAAGGCACTTTTGGATAGATGTTAGCTATATTTTGACTAACACATATGATAATAGACTAAATATATTATGAATAATTATTTGTATTATTTATTATACATTTTATAAATAAATGGACATGTCCAATGAAGCCACTTTATATAAAAATAATAAAAAAAATAATAATAATAAATAAAAAATATTGTTCATTATCATTTTTATTACATTTTACAGAAAAAAGGTTGTTTGTCTAAATAAAGCTATATATAATTAATAAAAAAAAAAAAATTAACAGCTTGTTTGAAAAATTTAATTATATTTATATATATTATAATATTAAAATGTATTCACATTTTTATAAATAAATGTATTTGTTCTTAATAATAAATGCATATATTAAATAAAATAAATAAATAATAATATTTATATCCTTTTTAGAAACTAGCAAAACAATTTTTTAGTTCAAAATCACTCCAGTTGGTTCTTAATCTTAAGGATTTTTAAGGGTTGTTATATATACATATATATGTGAGTGTGTGTGTGTGTGTGTGTGTGTGTTTGTGTGTCCAAGCTATATATACATAAAGTATTAAACAAACAATTCATAGTCATTCTAGTTACTTTCTAGTATGAACTTAAGACAGTAAGGCATGCGGTAATGAGTTGAAGGCATCCATCGAGCACATTTGTATAAATGAATGGTTAAACAGCAGCACAGTGTTCTGTGTGAATCGGCTCTTATCATGACATCAAAGCCATCTGTGGATCATAAGAAGCGCATGTGAGGTGTGTGAGCTCACTTGTGTGGACTTGTAGACCGCAGCAGCCACACGACAGCAGGACACTGGTGCCGTCGTCACCGATGTGAGAGTTCGACGGCAGCGGCTCTGTGTTTTCAGCTCCTGCGCTGAAGCACATCTCTGGAACCAGCGGACGGGTGCGACAGCCGACCCGGGACACCAGACCAGACATGTCCGAGAGGTGGAAGGGGTCCTTAAGAGGCTAAAAACACACAACCACATGAGAGAGAAGAACATACTAAACCACAGAGAAACGTACAAGGAAATTAATCGGGTCCAAAGAAGCTTAGAAGTGAACCAGATTTTGTGCTGATAGCCAAAAGTCTCTTTTAGTGGTTTGATAGTGCTGTACAGTGCATTACCTGTGTGTACGGACAGAAGAGCGTGCAGACGGCGCAGTGCGGCTCAATGGTAGCCATCGCAGCATTGAACTGTTTCTCGGCCAGGAAGTTTGGCAAACGGTTCTGCCACAGCGCGCTCTCCTCAGACTTCTTGGCCTCCGGCTGAACGTCGCCACCTACAGGCAGCCCAGAGTACAGCTCTACAAAAACACACAGAGACGATACACGCAAGAGTTACTCTTCAGAAGAGATACACAATACAACAATCACTGTACAAAACTAGATAAGATAGAGCGACAGAATGATAGAACGATAGAACAACAGACAGACACGGATAGAGCGATAGAGTGACAGACAGACAGAATGATAGAATAATAGATAGAAAGATAGTTAGCATCAGAACGATAGAGCGACAGACATAATGATAGATAGAACAATAGATAGATAGCATCAGAAAGATAGAGTGACATACAGATAGAATGATAGAACAAACAAACGAACGATAGATAGAGTGACAGAATGATAGAATGATAGAGCAACAGACAGACAGATAGAGCGACAGAATGATAGAACAATAGAGCGACAGACAGACAGACAGAAAGATAGAGCGACATACAGATAGAATGATAGAACAAACAAACGAACGATAGATAGAGTGACAGAATGATAGAACGATAGAGCAACAGACAGACAGATAGAGCGACAGAATGATAGAACAATAGAGCGACAGACAGACAGAGACAGATAGAGCGACAGAATGATAGAACGATAGATAGATTGAACAATAGATAGATAGAGCATCAGAATGATAGAACGAACGATAGAAAGATAGAGCGACAGAATGATAGAGCGACAGATAGAATGATAGAACTATAGAGTGATAGACAGAGCGACAGAATGATAGAACGATAGAGCGACAGACAGACAGATAAAATGATAGAATGATAGAATGAAAGAGACAGTGACAGAATGATAGAACAATAAAGCGACACCCAGACAGTGGCAGAAAGACAGACAGACAGATAGATCGAGCGACGGAATGATAGAACAATAGAGCGACAGAAAGACAGACAGATAGAGCGACAGAATGATAGAACGATAGATAGATAGAACAATAGATAGAGAGCATCAGAATGATAGAACGATAGAGCGACAGATAGAATGATAGAACAACGAAAGATAGAAAGATAGAGCGACAGACAGATAGAATGATAGAACTATAGAGTGATAGATAGATAGATAGATAGAGAGTGACAGAATGATAGAACGATAGAGCGACAGACAGACAGATAAAATGATAGAACGATAGAATGAAAGAGACCGTGACAGAATGATAGAACAATAAAGCGACACCCAGACAGTGGCAGAAAGACAGACAGACAGATAGATAGAGTGACAGAATGATAGAACGATAGATAGATAGAACAATAGATAGAGAGCATCAGAATGATAGAACGATAGAGCGACAGATAGAATGATAGAACAACGAAAGATAGAAAGATAGAGCGACAGACAGATAGAATGATAGAACTATAGAGTGATAGATAGATAGATAGATAGAGAGTGACAGAATGATAGAACGATAGAGCGACAGACAGACAGATAAAATGATAGAACGATAGAATGAAAGAGACCGTGACAGAATGATAGAACAATAAAGCGACACCCAGACAGTGGCAGAAAGACAGACAGACAGATAGATAGAGCGTCAGAAAGATAGAACGACAGAGTGACAGACAGATAGAATGATAGAACTATAGAACGTTAGATAGAGAGCGACAGAATGATAGAATGATAGAGCGACAAACGGACAGATAGAATGATAGAATGAAAGACAGATAAGAGTGCCAGAATTATAGAACAATAGAGTGAGAGACAGACAGACAGATATATAGATAGATAGACAAAATATATCGATAAAAGGACAGTTGGCAGTAAAGTGTGCTGAAGCTAAATAAGAAGAACTTTAATATGATTCTCTCTCATAAACACTAAAATACACATTTTAGAGGTTAAAGAATCATATAAAAGTGAAACATGGCTCAGTATGAGTGCTGTCCTCTTTCTCTGAGCCATGACTCAACAGACAGCAGCTTTGATGCCCCTCTGTCCTGTATTTTGCCCCCTACAGTGACAGCAGGTGGTGAGGATTTACAGCTGTCTGTCTGTTCATAACACACGGCACAGACAAATCAATAACCGTCTTTCAGCCGTCCGTCTTATAAAGCGCTGATTGTTTGTGGCTGCTTTCTCTCATACTTTATTGCTTTTGCTCTTTGTGCTCGCGAGTGCACACTTTCACAACAAACAAACACAAAAAACAACATCTTGACATCAAACAAGAACGCTCTGAAATAAAATGAAATGTTCTAAAAACATTCATATATATTGTAGAAACATATCTAACTTTTAACAACTTTATCCTCAGATATCAGACATTAATCTAGGATGCCAAGTTGCTTCTGTTCTCCAGAGCTACATGTGAAAACAATATTGCAATATTTCTCTTAGTACCCTATGAAAACAAAAATACAACATTGCTGTTTTCATAATAATATTATGTACATAATATTGTAATTTAATAACATGCATTGTCATAAATTGAGCCTCATTTCAGAAACACTAAATCATTTATAAACTTTTTTTGTATAACTTTCTTGCTTAAATTTTTCACTATTTCAACAATTAAAAAAAAACATTCATTAACATACTTTTACGAAGTTTATGAAGTCGTAAATTTCATTTATGAAACACAAGAAAAAAATCTAATAAAATATCTCTTATTTAAATGTGAAAATTTACTCAAGATGGTTTTCACAAGCAATTCTGTGAACCTCATTCAATTTTATGATTTTACAATTTTATCGTATACATAAGAACCAAACATACACTTTTTTTTTACCATTTTAATGATTGTCATTTATGAAACTTGCAAAACAAAATACGGGTTTTTCTTTTTTGGTAAAAATATTCTAACATAATTCAACAATTTCTGAAATAATGGTTTTACTAATGTCATTTGATTTTTCTGTGGACATTATTACAAACTGCATTAAAAAAAAACGCAACACGTAATTTAAGAATATCTTTGCAAACAATTTAATGATTTTACGACCATCATTGCTAACGCAAACAAAACCTTAAAACTATTCTAAAGCAAATTCAACAATTTAAGCAAGAAATGATTTACGAATGTCATTCGATTCGATGGACATTATTATGAACGGCATAAAAAAAAAAAACACACACACAAGCACCACATATAATTTGAGAATATTTTTACAAACAATTTAAGGATTTTATGACTGACTTTGCTAACACAATGTAAGAAAGAGGAGCACCACAAATTCAGGTAAACCTTTTGTTCGTTATTTTCTGTTAAATTGCCAGATTCAGTTTACACACATTTTACGCATGTTGCACGAACATCATTTGATTTTTCGTACATTATTCTAAATGTAATTTTTTAAACATTCCAAAAACAAGTTTTTTGTGAATGGCTTTTTAAGAAGGTCATCGCACTGAACATTGCCAGGCAGTACAGCGGGCCATATATTTTCGACCAAAAACCATAAATGCCATTTTCATCCGATAGTTTCCGGTGCATCCTTAAAGAATGCTTTTACAAATTTTACAGACATTATAAACCGCATCAAAAGTGTCATTTAATGATCAAATTTCCTTACAAACATCATTTGAATTTTTTGTACGGAATTTAAAATTAATTATTGCATTTCTGTGCATGCAAGAATGTCTTCATTAACAAATTTACATCATTTTTTCATCATATACAAATTTATCATCTGATTTTAAGAACGTTATTATGAAAACTTCTGCATTAACCCTATGATGCGTACGATCACACCGGTGCGTCACGTGATCAACTGCTAAATTCAAATCTGCTTACACGCTTTTCCTGGCACTGAGCCAAAGATGGACACGCTCAGCCTTTGTCATATTATCACAACTTAAGTGTTTTCAACCACATAATGTTTATTTTAGGTTTCAGACATTTCAATACACAAAAGTACTTGGAAAATTGCAGATTAATGTCTATAGAAGTGGTGTTAAACTACCAAATATATTTACTTACAATTATTTGAAAATCGGAATTTCAGATATTTCATAATATAGTTAACATATGTGATTTTGTTTTTATAAAAAGTAAAATTTAAACTCAATACATGTCTTATACACAGCTATTGTAGCTGTGGTGTGTTTTGTGACAAGCATGACGCATTGCCATGAAAACGATAAGGATACATTCTAATATAACTATAACTATATAATAACTATATAATATAAAAACTCACGCTTGATGATTCAGCACGAGCTGAAAAGGTTAAATGGTTTTACAAACATTCGGTTTTTCATGGATATTACTAGAGATAGCATTTAAAGTACACATAAAACCTGTTAATTAACAATAGCTTAATGAACAACTAAAATATACAATTACGAACAACCTTCCGAACAATTTTGTTTTCCGCACATTACTTCAGATGTAATTTTTTATTCTTGATGCATGCAAAAATGGTTTTTATGAACAAAGGAACATCATTACGAAATTACGATGAAACATAAAACAAATGCATGGCGAATGTTTGTAAATCTGTTCTAGCGTAAAATGTTGCACTGAAACTTTAAGTGAAAATTAATGTTTTTGAAGAACAATTCACACAGGAACCTGCTTGTGTTTCATGAATGAGGCCCAAAAAATTAATAGTAAAATTCCAGGGGAAATTTTATAATTAAAGTATATTGCGCTTAACGTTTATCGTTGATGATGTCATGAATGCATTACTTGAATTCAAAGGTACAGCACGCACATCCAAAAACTTTAAAACTGGGTGCTGGGCAGACAAGTAGTTGCAAAGGTAAACAATGAGTCCGCACACCAGAAAATGCTCCTTAGAAATTTAATGGTTGCTCACCACGTGTAACGTTTCGGGCACAAGCTCTTCATCAGACCTTTACTTACCCTCATCGCTGGAGGCTTCCTGTTTGACGATGGAGTGAGGAGAGCGCATGGGTGGCTTGCTGAACGGATGTCTTCGGCTCTTCTTCACCTCAACTTTCTTCTTTAGTTTTGAGAAAGGTTTTGGCTGAAAGCAAAAACATTTAACTGTTATTTACCTCAATGTTTAATTAAAATCCTAAAAACCTTTTGGGACCAGAGAAGCTGCTCACCTGCAGGCCGGGAGCAGCTCCATTACTCTGGTCCTGAATGTCGGTGGAAGCAAATTGCTCAAACACCTGCTGGAAGGAGAGATCGTCAGGATGCTTCGGCTTCTTCTTTTTCTTCTTCTTCTTCTCCTCTCCGTTTTCCGATGGAGGATCCTGAGATTCTGTTTTTATATCTTCAACTGCAAAGATGAATGAATGTGAGGAAAATACAAAATCACACATTCAGAATTAAGAAGGCATTTGCTAGGGTTTATGATATTACAAGATATCGGCATCAACATCGGCTGTCAAAAAACACATATCGGTCGACCACTACACACAACGCTTCTGAACTTCTGATTTCTCCCAATATGGGGACAGGAGACTTGTCAGTCAATAAATGAAAAACTGATATTTTATTGAAAATTAAAAAGTAATTCCTTTTTACTAGTTACTCAGATTAGAGCTGTAATCGGGCCTTAAAAATTTGACCCGACAGGAACCGAGCCCGACAGGTTTCGGCCCGAGCCCCGACACGTACATTTTGATTGACAGCTTTTTAAAAGCCCGAACCTGTTAACAGCCCGACATTATTCAAAAGTGCGCACGCACACAGCTCTTTTGCCTTTTGTCAAGAATGAGTCATTTATAGAGGTTTTAACATAATTTATTCATAACTAAAGTAGACTAGACCACTTGGAAGTAGGAATAAAGAAATAAAATAAGTCCTCTTTAACATCGTAACATCTCAGCCCTCTAAATAGACATAGGCTCATTTAGCCTATAAATAGACCCACGGACCAATAAAAACAAGTCTTGTTTAACAAATAAAATTAAGATCAATTTTAATTAAGATGGGTTATGGCAATAACGAAATTAAGATAAAGGCTCCGCCAGATTTGCTTCGCCACTACCAGCTGACATTTAATAAAAGAATAATGCCAACATTAGCGTATATACTCTGTCCACATTATGCATTAAAGACTATATTTAGTTATCGTTTGAAAAACCTTTACTCACAGAGATTAGGCTAAGCCTACATGTTTTTGTGGAGGAAAATGATTGAATCCACTGTAGATGGCTTCAACGCGTTCCTACGCTCACTGATGGTGCGTCATTATTCATTCATTATTCAATACTCATAATAAACATGGTCAAAACTTTTCCAGACCTCAGACTTTGCTTTAGTTGCTGGTGCAACCAAAACGTAATCGCCAGATGCAAGCCTCCGTTACACCTACTCAGCATCCATTTTCGCATCTTAATCCATTTTTGCATCTTTCTCGCGTAATACATCACATGACCGGAGCGCAAGCCCGAGCCCGGCCCGAGCCCGCATAAGATGATATAATTTAAGCCCGAACCCGTCGGGTCCCATCGGGTTCGGGCAAAGATCTTCAGCTCTACTCAGATTACTCCGTAACTCATATTTTATTGAAAAATAAGAAGTAATGCGTTACTTTTTACTAGTTACTCAGATTACTCCGTAACTCAGATATTTTATTGAAAATTAAAAAGTAATGCATTACTTTTTACTAGTTACTCTGATTACTCAGTAACTCCGATATTTTATTGTAAATTAAAAAGTAATGCGTTAATTTTTATTAGTTACTCAGATTACCCAGTAACTCCAATATTTTATTGTAAATTAAAAAGTAATGCGTTACTTTTTACTAGTTACTCAGATTACACCATAACTCCGATATTTTAATGTAAATTAAAAAGTAATGCGTTAATTTTTACTAGTTACTCAGATTAGTCAGTAACTCCGATATTTTACTGTAAATTAAAAAGTAATGCGTTACTTTTTACTAGTTACTCAGATTACTCCGTAAATCAGATATTTTACTGTAAATTAAAAAGTAATGCGTTAATTTTTACTAGTTACTCAGATTAGTCAGTAACTCCGATATTTTACTGTAAATTAAAAAGTAATGCGTTACTTTTTACTAGTTACTCAGATTACTCCGTAAATCTGATATTTTACTGTAAATTAAAAAGTAATGCGTTACTTTTTACTAGTTACTCAGATTACTCCGTAAATCAGATATTTTACTGTAAATTAAAAAGTAATGCGTTACTTTTTACTAGTTACTCAGATTACTCCGTAAATCAGATATTTTACTGTAAATTAAAAAGTAATGCGTTACTTTTTACTAGTTACTCAGATTACTCCGTAAATCAGATATTTTACTGTAAATTAAAAAGTAATGCGTTACTTTTTACTAGGTACTCAGAATACTCCGTAAATCAGATATTTTACTGTAAATTAAAAAGTAATGCGTTACTTTTTACTAGGTACTCAAATTACTTCGTAAGTCAGATATTTTACTGTAAATTAAAAAGTAATGCGTTACTTTTTACTAGTTACTCAGATTACTCAGTAACTCCGATATTCTGTTGTAAATTAAAAAGTAATGAGTTACTTTTTACTAGCTACTCAGATTAGTCAGTAACTCAGATATTTTATTGTAAATTAAAAAGTAATGGGTTACTTTTTACTAGTTACTTGAAAGAAGTAATCTGATTATGTAACTCGCGTTATCCCCAGCACTGGCCATATGCTAAAAGTTTTCTTGCATCACCTTCTAAACGGAGTGCTGCTTCCGCCTGCTCCTGCTCCTCCCTCTCCAGCGCCTCGAGAGTGAGGAGTGCCTCCCGCGCCATGCGCTCATCCTTCTGCTGCCGCCGCTGCTGCTCGCGCTCCTCCACCTTGAGCAGGTATTCACTCATGTCCAGCTCTACTCCCTCCTCCCCCAGAACCTTCACCTCCTCCAGCTTCAGACGGCGGAACTGTTTCACCTTCGCCTGAACTCTATGACAAACATCGCAAATGGATAAAATGATTTCAACGCTATCGTTTAGCAATTTAGTAGCTCTCATTTATTATGATTCAAAGAGTAAACATCAAAGGTCAATAAAACTTTTATTTCAAACAACATTTACAACTGGATAGTTTTTATTACAATCCGAACAGTAAAGGTCAAAAGGTAAAAAAAAAAACTTCGCCAGAACTCTACAAATATAATTGTATTTTATTTCAAATCAAACTTTTCCCACTTGATGGTCTTTATTAATTACGATTTAAGCAGTAAAGATCAAAGATAATCAAAATCTTCATATAAGCAAAAAAAAAAAACACTTAATAGTTTTTATTACGAATCAAATAGAAAATCTCCTACACTACAAAAAACGACGGAAATGGATAACGAACTTTTATTTAAACACAAACTTTTTTGCTTGATCATTTTTATTGATGATGATTAGAACAGAGGTCAATAAAACCTTAAAAATAAAAACCTTTGCCTGAGCTCTACGACAGATACCTAAAACGAATAACTTTTTTTCAAAACAAAAGTTTTCCAACTTGATAAAATGGTTTAAGATCCTAACAATAAAGGTCATTTCACGTCCATGGTAAATTTTCGCAGAGACATCGTTAAAACAATGCATTTAGCGCACTTATTTAGAACAATAAAAAAAAAACCGAATACAATTTTTTCATCCTTTTACTATTATCATTCCATATATTATTTTAATTTAACAATATATTGTGTTTCGCATTAAAAGCACATAACAAATACAGTACTTACACAGATTTTCACATTCACACATCGTTAAAATGAAACAGTGAGTTTGAGCAAAGCACGTTTTTTTTGTTCAGGGGCCTGATGAGAATTTGTTTCTAAAATCAATGATAAAGACAACTAACAGATTTTTGTTGCAAAAAAAAAACAAACAAACACTGAATATTTCGGCACCTGCGCAGGAGTTTCTCTCTGTACGTGACTCTGGTTTTCCTCCAGTGCTCCAGCTCTGGGCTGGTGAGGCTCGTGGGTTTGAGGTGGTCCAGGAGCGTGTTATCTTTACCCTGTTTCCACAGCTCGTAGCGGTCAGGCTGCAGGCAGCGAACGAAGACGTCCATGGAGATCTTCACCATGTCCTTACGGCAAGTGCACTGCAGAAGACAAATGGGAACCAACATCTCTAAGTAAACTAAGTCAACAACTGTAAAAAAGTTATAATTTGTATAAATATATTAACTTCCTAATAGCTTAATTTTCTTTACATTATTATTTTAATTCAGGTTAAATATATGGTTTTATATGTATTGTGTTTTTTGCAGGTTTTTTTTTTTTTTAAGTGATTTTTTTTTGGCCTTTGGTTTGGAAATTAAATAATATTATAGAGTAATATGAATAATAATGCAAATGTATATACAATCTATTACATATTAATATAGTAAATAATACATATTAATTACTATAAAATACATAAAAAAATAATTAGCTATTAATAAATGTAGAAACTTTATTTTCATTGTTTATTTGCATCATGAAAAGTGCTATACAATTAAACTAATTGAATAATCCTATAAAGCATCAAAAAAGTACTTTTAACAGAAAATAAATTATAAAAGAAAATATATATATTGCTTTTCTAATATATATATGCAAATTCACCTTAAAAAAAAACTACAAAAATATTGGGGTTCAAACTGATGGAATTGAATAAAAGATGAGAATAAAATGAAGTGCATCATGGGAGTCATGACTGAAACAATGATTGAGAGGAAAATGAAGGCGATGGAGATGAGATGTGATGATTAGATGAAATAAGTCTTCATGCAGGTGCGCAGAAACAAGATTATTAAATCATCAGTGCCGACGACTGCGAGGGAAAAAAACAGCCTTTTAATTGCAGAGTTTGCATGCCGTGGATCGAAGTGAAAACCACACAAATCAACATCTCTAAATCAACAGTGAGAGAGAGAGAGAGAGACAGATGGAAATAAAAGTAATTTTCCTGCGAGATGCACTCGGCTGTATTACATCGGGCCGTTATTTCCTGCACTGCGCCGGAGCTGCTGTTCAATTACCAGAAACATTCTGCAGCTGAAGTGAAGACAAACACTGTGTGTGTGTGTGTGTGTGTGTGTGTGTGTGTGTGTGTGTGTGTGTGTGTGTGTGTGAGAGAGAGAGAGAGAGAGAGAGAGAGAGAGAGAGAGAGGGCATAATAACGACAACAAGTGCTATTCTTCACTCCGAAATGTCGAGGGCTTTGCCATATTATGCTCAGAAATGCAATTCCAACCCGACTGGAAGGATCAGACTCCTGGAAAAAAAAGCAGCGCTGAGAAGAACCAACCAAAACTAAAAAGTACAATCAATGCTGCAAACATTTTACAAGAGCAAAACTGAAACTCATCTGTTTCCAAGATACTGCAGCTTTTACAATCTAGATTTCCTTAAAGAAAATTGTGAAAATAGGGAGATAAATATTCTTAAATTAGTAAAAAAGTTAAAAGAAATGCAAGTAATATATAAATAATATCAACAAAAAATACAATAAATAAAATTTTTATATACAGTTATATACAGTTTTTTATTAAAAAAAACAAAATCATTTTAAACCATTCCAGTTGCAAAGTATTTAAATGAAGTTTGTAGTGGAATACTTAATAATAAAATGTAAAAATAAATTAAAATTAATATATATATATATATATATATATATATATATATATATATATATATATATATATATATATATATATATATATTTACTTACATAAAGGCATAGTATAGTATTTTTTCTTTTATAAATTTATTTATTGAAATAAATATTTTCTTGCTCACCACTTGATTCAATTTGATCAAAAATAACATTAAAAATAGTAATATTGTGAAATATCATTACAGTTTAAACGAATAATTTTCTATGTGAACATATTCTAAAATTAAATTTATTTCTGTGATGCAGTGCTGAATATATTAGGATTCTTTAATAAACTGGAAAAATTTTTTTGTAAGATTATAAATGTCTTTATTTTAGCTTTTGATCAATTTAATGCATCTCTGCTGAAAAAAAAGCCAATGTTTTGAATTGTGCTGTATATACAAATAACATTTTTTTAAAGAAGTATAAAAAGGGAGTATAAAAGTTTTTTTTACACAACAAAAAGGTGAAAAACGATTATACTGACACTGAACTCTCCAGGATCAATCTCTTTTACTGTTGTATTTCTCACTGCAGAACCAATAAATGGAAATGTAGGAAACAATAACTTTAAAGATACTGTAAGAGGCTTACAAAGATACAGGTTTAGGGCTCTCCGACTAATGAGGCTCTCTATCAGAACAAAAGAAAAGAGGAAAAACAAAAGAGACAAATGAAAAGACAGAAAAATAATAAAGAGAAAGAAAAATAAAGAACCATCTAAAAGAACCAACGGAAAAAAAAGAATAAAATGAATGGAAAGGACAAACAAAAAGAACAAATGAAAAGAAAGAACAGAAAGAGTAAAAAGAGAACAAACAAAAATAAAAAACTAAAAGAACAAAAAAAGGACAAACAAAAAAATGAAAAGCACAAACAGAAAGATTAAAAAGAGAACAAATGAAAATAAAATGACAAGAAATAACAAACAAAAATAAGACAAATGAAATGAAAAAACAAATGAATAGGACAAACAAAAAGAGGAAATAAATACAAAAGAAAAGTAAAAGAACAAACAGAAATAAGAGAGAACAAATGGAAAAAATTAAGACAAACAAATAGAAATGAAAAGAAAGAAAAAGAACAAACAAAAAGAACAAAACGATAGGACAAACAAAATGAAAGAACAAAAAATGAGATTGTAAAAAATTAAAAGGACAAACAAAAAGAACAAATGAGAAAACAAACTGAAATAATAAAAACGACACATGAAAAAAAAAAAGATAGGAAAAAAGAAAGAACCAACGAAAAGAAAAAAAGCGAATTAAAAGAAGAGAAAGGACCAACAAAAATAAAAAGAAAGAAAATGACAAACAAACCAATGAAAAGAGAGAACACATGAGGAAAAATGAAAAGAACAAACATGAAAGAAAATAAAACAGATGCAAAAGACACTGAAAAACTGCAAAAGAATAAATAAATAAGCAAAAAACACGAATGGATGAAAGATGAAATGGAAATGATTTTAAGATTTGACAAAATAATAAAAATGTAAATGAGATCGAATGAAAGAACGAATGATCAATCAAATGAATCAGGAGCGAAGCAGGACAAATGAATGAATGAATGCATGTGAAACAACTGAGGAAAGCACAAATGTAGGATGAACTGAAGGCGTGTGAATGGAGTGGGACTCATGTGACTGACGTCTGTCCTGTTAGACTTACGCTCACCTGCGTGGCCATCTTGCCGTAGTCGATCCAGCGCAGGGTCGCGAAGTTCGTGGACTCGGCGCAGTTGAAGCCGTGATTGAATCCGGCGTGATATCCGTACGGAAACGTGATCATGAACTCGCCCTCCTCCTGCGTGATCTGACAAAGACGACAACCACAAAATCATCACAAACGCGCAAATTCTCAGAAAACTTTTCACGTTATTTGCGCTAATTATGGCGTGGAACTTCGCAATTACACAAAATTAATTTAATGTAGTAAAATACATCGAACTGGGAGGATTAGATTTTTACACCGATGTTTGGGGAACTGAAAAACTTTTAGCAAAAAAAAATAGCAAATAAATTGCTAAAATCGTATACACAAAAAAATTATTATTTTTATTATTAATTTTATTAGCTATTTAATTAATGAATAATTTTTTTTATTACAATTAAATACAAATAAAAAATTGTTTTAATCAAATTTAATTAAAACCAAATATGGTACTTAAACAGTCAAATGAAATACAAATCAACACAAATTAAAGAAAATTGACGTGAAACAATGAATAAACAAATGAACAAAATACTTTTATTATTATAATTTGTAATATTTAATTAATAAATTAACAATGAAAAATGTGAACTAAAAAGGTGAACTAGCATAATAAAATTGACTTAAAATGAAATTATTTTAATTAAAAAAGTGAAGAATTAACAATAAGTGTTGCACTTTATCATGAAAAAATAGCTAAAATAGTTTATACACAAAAACTATTAATAAAAAAAAATATATTAAACAAATAACTAAAGAAGAATTATGAATTAACAAAAAAAACTGAAACAACCCAATTCATTTGTAACCTTTCTTACATTTATGTTTTTATTAATTAATATATGAATAATTACGAATAAGTTAAAAAGTCAACTGAATTTTTTTTTTTTAAATAAAAGCAAAATAAATAACTAAAAAAATAACAAATGCAAGAAAGTGATGAATGGACAAAATAGAAACAAAACAAGCAACCCATTTCTTTTGTTGCTTTCATTACCTTTAAGTTTAATTAATAAACTAATGATTTAAAAAAATTGTCAACTAATAAAATATATAAATACCTGCACAAAAGCAAGAGAAAGAAATAAAAATGAATAAATTAAAGAAAAATCAAGAAAAAATTAATGAACAAAAGTAACAAACGCAAATAAATAATAAAATAATTTGAATTAAATTGAATTAAAATAAAAAAGTAAAGTGTCATAGGGATACAAAGGGGAAAATTCTGGAAACTTTCCAAAAATCACTGGAATATTCCAAAAAATCCTGTAAAGTTTCCCAAATTTCTGGAATATTTCTCAAATTTACTAAAATGTTCCACCTTTTTGCAACCCTAATCATGGTGTAAATTTACATAAAAAATATTGATTTTGATTCTGATTGCCAAAAGATTTTTTATATAAATGAAATCAAGTGTCTTTGTGAACAACATGAGTTTGAATGTCAGTATCTGCACTTTATTGTAAATTCTCGCGGTTCATCTTCATGGGACGGACGCATGCGTTTCTGAAGATGGAAGTGCTGAACGTTTAATTTTTTCCCAGCTATTGCTCCGTTATCCCACACATTATTAATTTCACTGAGCTCTACAGTAATCTGGGTGAAGGCAACACTGAACTGTACTTTGATGAAAGAGCCAATAAACGCTGAATTAAGCTGCAAACGACACTTCAGAGGGAGAAAAAGTCAGCCGAGACTGAGAAACACGGCGGCGTCGAGCGCTAATATCGGTAGCCATTAGCGGCTGACGGGAAAAGAAATATGCTGTGAGAAATCTTCAGCATCTTCTCTCGCTTTCTACTTCAGACCTTGGGCTCCTCGGCTGACGGCGGCCAGAAGAAACGTTTAAAAGACATTTTCAGATGCTACGAGAGGAATTAAGATGGAGGCATGGATCATGGCGGAAAGTTAGCCGGCCTTAGCTAATGAATCTTTTCATTTCACTGTTTTCTAGCTTTGCGATCGGTGAAGTTATGCTTAGAAAGTTAGATTCATTAATAGCGTTCGGAGACATTTTCCTAGAATTTGCCCCAGATTGTGTTCGTAAACTTAAAGGTACATTATTTTGAGTTGGGTAACTACAAAAAGTACTGCTTATACAATATTATATGAGACGATAATAAAAAATACACATGACAATGAATGAACAAAAAAGTCAATGAATGAATGAGCACCAAAAACTAAATGAAGTATAAAAAATGACAGTAAAAATTGTAATCTGAAGTGAAAGGAAAAATTAAACTAAAATAATAATAATAAAAAAACTTTTAATAAAAAACAAAATCTGGTTTTATGCTGTACACTGGCATTACCATAAAAAAAATTCAGATTGCAAAAAAATTATACATACAAAAATTTTTAATACAGAGCGAATAACTTGCAGAAATGTATATAAAAAGTATTACTCATTTTAAATAAAATAATTTTGCACTGATCTGAAAGAAAATGTATAAAATTAACTTGAGATAATATTTAATTTTAATAAAGCAATGAAGTCAAACTTTATGGTGTAAATTTGCATTACAATAAATAATCGATTGCGAAAATATTATACACAAAATATTTTATAAAACAAGTGAATTTTGCATAAATGTATATAAAAGAATTATTAATAAAAAAAATAATAATTAAAAAACATTTTAACTGATTTTAATTGAAAGAAAGAAAAAGCCGGTAACACTTTAGAATAGGTAACACTTGTTAACTATTAACTATGACTTTTCTCTCAATAAATTCTTAATTTGCTGCTTATTAATAGTAAGATAGTTGTTAAGATTAAGCATTTTGTAGGATTAGTGATGTAGAAAAAGGTTATGTAGAATAAGGCATTAATACATGCTTAATTAGCACTAATACATGGCTTATATACTTATAATATGCATGCAAAATGTTACTGAAAAGTCATGTATATTTTTTTTTTTTTACTTAAAATAAAATGCATTTCTGATTTAGAAAAAAAGTCAGGTATTATGGTATAAATGTGAACTACAAAAAAACAGCATTTGAATTGAGCAGAAATGCATATAGAAGTATTTTATTTAAAATAAAAGTATTAATAACATTTAAAAATAAACTTGAACTTACAATAATACATGTACTTTTTATTCATTCTTTTAAATTTACTTTTGTTTTTAATAATTTGCAACAGATTATATTACCAAAATGAGCCCTATTCCAGAGTGTGACATGTATTTTTACAATAAAAAGAAAGTTTTGAGTTCATGGTGACGTTACCGTAAAGCATTTCAAAGAAAACCATGGTACAGCATCCAGAAAACATCGGTATTAAGTCTGGTATTATGTATCGTAACAGTCTTAACTGTCACCACAATGGTGGAGCAGATTAATCTTAATGAATTTCTCCTCACACTCGTGAAGACTGTTTGCTAGCAAGAGTTTGAGCTGATGCTCTAATAACGTCCCCAGACACACGGAGAGAGTCAGACAGACAGGAAACTTGCTGAGATCAACACTTCAGCATTTTCATCTCACTCTCTCTGACTCAAAAGTGACGATAACTGTGAGGGCCTCGGGCTCCTGACAATGGGAATTATCCATGGAGAAAAAAAAAAGGAGTAATTTGCACGGATGGAAGCAGGCGACGGAGTAAATTGAAATGTAATCCACGGCACGGTCACAAAAAGGGTCTGTGATCGTTGTGTAAATACACATAGAAAGATGTGTGAGGGGTCACAGCACTTTAGTTTACTACCATCATCTTTGTAAACAAAGCTAAATGCTAATGCTACAATTTCTGCCCACAGGACATTAGTGCTACATCTTGCATTAGCATTAGCATGAAAAACACACCTTCAGATTCCTAATACTCCCAAAAAAAGCAACCAAGCTTAGCGATCTAACAGAGGTTTTATCTTTAACAAAAACAAAAATCTGTGCATGAAAAATTTGTTAGCAAGGCTGTTAGCAAGACTAACGTGCACAACACACACCTTACTTCTAAAAAAAAATTATAAAATAAAAATAATAACTTTACAAACGTGCAAATAAACGCTCACAAAAAAGAGCAAATTGTGTGTGTACTGCTAACGTTTGTGTAAACTGTTCGTTAAACCATTCTGATGAAAAAAGTCGCAACAAATTTCAGCAATAAACCAATAACAGAAGCTAATGAAATTAGCTTCATTATTATTATTATTAGTTTATTTATCAGGGACAATGCAGCGCACATTGTTACATACATAATTATCATAGACAAAGCCATAACAAAATGTGTAAATGTGTTGCATAAAAGGTTTCTAGCCAATAGGCTAATTTGCAACCCCAGTCCCTGGTCAGGCCTTTCTAAAAACATATACCAAATATATAATTTGTAAAAAACTACGTAGTGTAAACTACACAATCATGCAACAAATACCTTATAAACACTAACATTTTACACAATCCCGACCACATTACACAACACATCAAATACAGCACAGACAATACATTGTTTTTATTTCCGTTGGTAAATCATTCAATAAATGGGTCCCTATCACTGAAAAACTTGAGTGGCCAAAAGTGGTTTTGCGCCCCTCTGCTATGCAGTTGCCACCCGCTGCTCTCCTAGTGGCAGCTCTCCTTGTGTTTATTTTGTGAGTACGGCTGGAGCTTGATTATTTATACATTTAAAAATCAGCTTAAGAAAGGAGAACTTAATAAAACTGTCAAAATTTAAAAGCTTTATCAACTTTATTTATTGGTGTATTAATGAAACACAAGCAGAACTTAAAAAAAAATTCTTATTAAAATTGTCGCAACAACTTTCCACTAAATTTAATTTTGTGTTTCTATAAAAAAAAAAAAAAAGGTTTGAGGCTAATAAAAGACAACCAGACCGTTTGAGTAAAATGTTCGTAAAACATTTTTTAATTACAATTGTTGCAACAAATTTCCACAAAATGTAATTTGCTCGGTCTTTTTAATAGCAAAAACAAAAACGTCAGAAGCTAATAAAATAAACTTCATCAGTATCTTTTACTGGTGTGCTAATGAAACAACAAAAACGTGTTTGTAAAATGTTCCTATTTTTTTTTTATTGTTGCATTAACTAAAAATAATTAGCATTGGCATTTTTTAACACCGTGAAATACATTACAATTAACATTCAAAACGCACCTTACGTTCGTTAAAATGCATAGAAATATTTTCCCAGGTAAAAATCATACTGAAATGTTTTCATTTTATACTCGCAAGTATACACTGAATATTTATACACTGAAATTAAATATGCAAAGGATGGCAGACGTAAGAATGGTTTTACGAATAATTTACAGAGAAATTCGTAATTGGTAAGTCAGTGAAGGAAGCAAAAAAATTAGCTTTATTAGCTTCTTTAACAGGCGTATTAATGAAACAGGAACAGAACTGAGTTACAAATAGTTCGCGAAACCATTCTTGAATTAAAAATGGCAGCTTTCAATTAAATTAAATAGTAATACAGTGTTTATTGTTGAATTTATTTAGTTGTTAATATTATACATTTTTTATTATTGTATTATGCAAATTATAACAAAGCGAATTACAATAAATAAATAAGCTTTATTAGCTTTTAGTGATGCAATGGCAGAACAAAGTTATAAGTTGTTCGTAAAAAGTTGTTTGTAAACATTCAGTTTGATGATTAGCTTTGGTGCTTCAGCATTAGATACAAAACTAGCGAGAGGAATTTAAATTCTTTGTTTGCAAAAGTTTGATAATTTGCGCACACACACACACACAAAAAACTTTAGTTAAAAACGAACATTTAAAACAACAAATTGTTAAAATCCAATAGTGAATTTATGTAAATTATTCACAAAAACCATGCATAAATACATTTAAGATTTCATGAACAATTTACAAAAGAATTTAATTTGATATAAACTGGGCTATAATTAGATTAGTGAAACAAACCGTTCGAAATGAAGACTGCATGATGTTTCCACAAGAAAAATATTAATATTTACATATAAACTTGCTTTTGTAAAAACGTTTTTACAAAACTATGAGAAACTATTAATAATTTGAAAGTATTTTAATTATCTCAAAGTTGGTAGTTCAATAAATCAAAGATTTTTTATCAATGCAAATGTTAATCATATAGTTTCGCAATTAACATTAAATCAAATAGCGTAAAAATCTTTAATTTGTTGCATGCTATAATGTGATAATCTACATAATAAAATGTAATTAAATTAATATAACAAATTGTAAATTTAAATAATATAGTTGTATTATTTATTACATCAGTATTTTTAATTTAAAAATAATAAATATAATAAAATTATTACAATGAGAGTTTTTTTGTTGAGTTTTTATTATTTAATTTTATAATTTTATATTATTATTACTACTACTACATTTTAATGAATGTAATATTTTTTAGTTCTTTACACAAATTATCACATAATAACACGAAAAAAATGTCACATTATAAAGTGACAATCTGCACAATACAATTATAAATATTACAATAATTAATAGAACAACAATAAATCGTAAATAGGTAAACTACATACATATACATTTATTATTATTATTAGTTTTATTACTTTTAGTATTAATACTATTACTACTAATAAAAATAATAAATAAAATGAACATTTTGATTTATAGTTTAATTATTATCATTACACTTTTAATGTTTTTATATTGTATTGCAAATTGCTTAACGATTTCACACTATTTGATTTTTTTGTATTTCTGTGAACCTCTGTGATTAACATTTGCATTGATAGAATCATTGTCAATTTATTCCACTTATCTCCAGCTATATCGTCTGAATGAACATTTGTGCTGTGTCAGTGACAGGAAGTGATGTAATGGGTGAATAACTCACTCTGTCAAAGGGGATACTGTATTTCTTCAGGATCGATGGAGAAATGAGGGTCATCTTGTGACGGAGAAACGCGTCGCAGCCCTGAGAACTTCCTGGGAAAAATCCTGCAGAAAACCACAAACAGCAAAGAGAGAGTGAGAAAAAAGCCAACGGATGAAAAACTGAAATAAACAGATGATATTCAGAGATCAAACTGCGCGGGTGTAAATATTATAATAATATTTTTTATGTCACTTATGTTACTATGTGATAACTGTGATGTGATATAATAATAATAATGATTATTATCTTTGTATTTATTTATTTGATTATGAAGACTGCATGATATCTCATTCAAATAATTTATTTTAATTTAATATAATTTATTTTTTATTTTCAAAGTATTTTTTATTTATTCCAGCTAAATGTGAATAATATTATATACAGCAACTTTTTTATTTAATTTTGTATGATAACTTTTTTTTATTGTCAAAATTTGCAAAAACACCACATTTTTATGTTGTTATATTATTATTATTAATAGATTGTATGATGTTTCTTAAAAATTTCACATGGATATTTGTTTCATATAAATAAATAAAACAAATTTTTATTTAAAATGCTACTAAACAAAAAAAAATAATATTATATACTGTTAAATCTTCATGCAATTTGGCTCATATTATATGATAATTAGTTTTTTTGACAACATTTGAAATAACACATTATAAATATATTCAATAAAATATATATTAAAGCATATTAGTATTATTATTGACTTTAAAAATAAAACCATACATACATCTACTCACTCAATAAAAAACTATTCTTTTTAATTAATTCCAGTTATTACAAAATAATGAGAAGAAGAAATTGTAATTTCCTGTATGAAATTTGCTTCATATACTTGCAATAAGCATAATATTAATAATCCACTAGTACTACCGTTAATGCTATTATTAATTATTTTGGTCATATAAATCAAATGTTGAAAAAGAATGATTAAACCCAATACTGCCGTCCTATATGTTTACAACATCATTAGCAAGATGCTAATGCAAAACTACTGGAATCAACTTTAAATCAAGTTTCCTGCTCTGAATCATTCATTTAGCATAAATGTTAGCGGTTAGCACGGCGCCAGTCTACAGCAGGGTTTCAGCACAGAGTCGATGTAAAGCTAATCCAGTGAAAGCATCTGTGGGGACTCGATAAAGCGAGAGTCAGTGACGAGCGAGGGCTGATTACGAGCGTAACGTGTAATCACCAGTTTTGAGGTTATGGGTAAAAGCTTGCGCGCGTCAGACGGCCGCGGGTCACTACATTAGCCTCACACTGAATCACGCTGAAAGCCTTTAATTATTATAATAGTCTCTTCATTTCAGCCTACAGACTACAATAAGGGGCATAACGACACAGAGAAAACGTCTGATAACTGCCACAAGAGTGCAAACACGCATGATTCATCCGCGGCGTCTATCATTAGCGCTAACACGATTAAATGGCTTTTCCGGCTTAAATATAGCAGATTTAGGGTAATTTTCACTTAGCAGAGAACTTTTGCCATTGTAAGTTGACAGTGCATTCACCCGTCTAACATTTCCTTTGGGTTTTGCATGCTACGGTTTCCAAGATCTCGCTAAAACCAGTGAAGTTTCGCGTCTCTTCGATCAATGCAGCGACTGTCCTTCGGTATTTGTACGCAAAAGCTGTGTGTGAACAGTTTCACACACACAATATATAATGTAAAAAATAGTTTCAACATTTAAAAACAGTAATAAAATTATAAATGATAATAAAATAATAATAAATAGTATTTAAATTTATAAAATGTTAAAATATTTAAATAAAAATGTAAAAAAAATATTTAGCCAATAAGTATAGATAAATAACGATATTTTGCAAAAATAACATTTTATATGTACAAAAAACAAAACAAATGTTCAAAAGATAAATATATTATTTATATCTACAAAAATGTATGCATAATTTCACATTTATAAAATTATACTTCAATTTAATAGAAATTATTATAAAAAACACACAATATATATTTTTTCATAAATATAAACCCTACATTCAGTATAATCAATACATATAACAAAATAAATATAAATAAAACGAATATTACATGTTAAAAAGAAGACATTTAATTTGTATTTTAAAATATTACAAATAAATAAAATCATGAAAATAAACATTTATATGAATATATTAAAATTGACAAATTTAAATTTAAATATAAATAAATATAAATCTATTAACAATAAATATATCCAAATAAAAAAAAACTTGGGTTTATATCTATAATGAACAGATATTCAAATATAAATAAATAATACTATTTATTTTTGTATAAAAATATAATTATTACCATGAACCGATGCTGAGGTAAGACTGTGTCATTCATTTATGCTGCTTAGTTTCGTCCTTTAAGACAGATTTAACAGATGGAAAAGACACTGTGATGGTAAAAACTAGGCGACTGGTGCTTTTAACAATAAAATGTAGTCTAAATGCATTAAAAATATATATTTTAAATAATTTATACAATTTAATTGTATTTTATTGTATTTAAATAAATTTTTTATTTATTATAATATATATATGCATTAAAAATAGTATTAAATAAATTGAATATTATATAAATCATCTTGGATTTATATCTATTAGGAACAGTTGAAAATTACAAATGCTACATAAAATTACAAATTTATAAAATCTGTTAAAATATTTAATATAAATAACAATAAAAGAAAACACTACATAAATAAAAAATAAATAAAGTTAAAAATATTTATAAAATATAATGTTGAAATATTTATTATAAAAATGTAAATAGATATATTAAAAACAAATATAAAATGTAATACTTAAACTTGCATTTATATCTATAAAGAACAGAATAAACAATTTAATATATATATATACATATATACATATACATATATATATATATATATATAAAATTAATAAATAAATGCTTTATTAAAAAAAATTAAAATCGCGCAGACTCCTAAAGAGATGAGCCAAAAGATTTATCTTAATAATAATCCTATCTTTTGATAAAAGTCTTATTTATCTCAATGTATCAAAACTGGATTGAATTATAGCTTGAAGGCAGCATCAAAAATAACAATAAATTATAATCAATGGGTGAAAAACCAAAAATAAAAACACCAAATGAGTGCAAAAAAAGGAGTAATGGTGTGAAAGTGCAGCTGGTGCTGGAGAGACGTGTTCTCAGTGTGACATCTCTCAGTGAAAACCCTGCATCATGTCGAGTGTTTGAAGCGCGGTGTTTGTGGGACAGGAGCACGTGTGCGTGGGCTATACTAGCGTTTTGAAGAACAGCAGCCTCAGATCTCAGAGAGATGCACAAACATCTTCACATCTCAATCCACACAACCACAGGCAGACGCCAGGGCTTTCCTAGACAGCGGCGTGAAGATTCGGGAGGTGCGAAGAGGATTTTCTGCCAGCAGCTCATTCAGGATTACGGCGATGGTTCGTCTGTGTAATTTGGGGCAGGAAAAGACCCGCGATAAAAAGGATTTTCCCCATTTCAGGCATCCGATAATGAACTACTGCCATTATGTACTCAACCTCAAACCTGTATGGCTTTCTACCTTCAGTAAAACACAAACTGAGAAATTTTACAGATTATTCCTCACTCTAATTTATTGAATTTATTGAAACATAGCGTACGGTGCTTTTTAGTCATTTTTCAACAAAAGGGTTTATATATATATATAAAAAAAAATAAAACAAATGTGTTATGTAAAAATATATATATATATATATATATATATATACACACACATGCAAAATAGAAGAGTTAACGATATTAATCATCGATGGTAACGATAAACGTGTATATAATATACATTTGTTTCATTTGTATATATTATTACATGTATTATCTTAGTTTTACTATATATTTTTTCAAACATTTAAATTTTATTTATTTTTTTAATGTATAGTGTGTGTGTGTGTGTTTATGTATGTGTGTGTGTGTGTGTTTATGTATGTGTGTGTGTGTGTGTGTGTTTATGTATGTGTGTGTGTGTGTGTGTGTGTGTGTTTATGTGTATGTGTGTGTTTATGTATGTGTGTGTGTGTGTGTGTATGTGTGTGTGTTTATGTATGTGTGTGTGTGTGTTTATGTATGTGTGTGTGTGTGTGTTTATGTGTGTGTGTGTGTGTTTATGTATGTGTGTGTGTGTGTGTGTGTGTTTATGTATGTGTGTGTGTGTGTGTTTATGTATGTGTGTGTGTGTGTGTGTTTATGTGTGAGTGTGTGTGTGTGTTTATGTGTGAGTGTGTGTGTGTGTGTGTGTTTATGTGTGTGTGTGTGTTTTTATGTATATGTGTGTGTGTGTGTGTGTGTGTGTTTATGTATGTATGTGTGTGTGTGTGTGTGTGTGTGTTTATGTATGTATGTGTGTGTGTGTGTGTGTGTGTTTATGTGTGAGTGTGTGTGTGTGTGTGTTTATGTATGTGTGTGTGTGTGCGTGTTTGTGTATGTGTGTGTGTGTGTGTTTATGTATGTGTGTGTGTGTGTGTTTATGTATGTGTGTGTGTGTGTGTTTATGTATGTGTGTGTGTGTGCGTGTTTATGTATGTGTGTGTGTGTGCGTGTTTATGTATGTGTTTGTGTGTGTGTTTATGTATGTGTGTGTGTGTGCGTGTTTATGTATGTGTGTGTGTGTGTGTGTTTATGTATGTGTGTGTGTGTGTGTTTATGTATGTGTGTGTGTGTGCGTGTTTATGTATGTGTGTGTGTGTGTGTTTATGTATGTGTTTGTGTGTGTGTTTATGTATGTGTGTGTGTGTGCGTGTTTATGTATGTGTGTGTGTGTTTATGTATGTGTTTGTGTGTGTGTTTATGTATGTGTGTGTGTGTGCGTGTTTGTGTGTGTGTACATATATATAAATTCTAAAAAAGTATGGAACAAAAAGTGAATAAGTTTCCAACATTAATTCTGTTTCTGCTCCTTTTCCTTTAAGACCTCTGTATGTAAATGACCTCTGTTTTGATCGCCTAACCTACCAAGTTCCACTTCTGCGTGAAGACATGCTAACGAACAGATGTGAGGTCTTACCTTGCGCCAGCCGCTCCAACCTCTTGCCGTGCTCGGGAGGAATCGCATACCTGCGGTGAGGAGGAAAAATACGAGATCAATTAACGGGATCAATGAAAAAGACGAAAGGGAAAGACACTGGAGGGACGCGCAGCGAGACGCCTCTCTGTGAGAACCACTCACACAGAGAACATTTCACCCCTATTTCACCTTCACCAGTCACACGCTAGTTTAAAGACAAAGTACTCAAACGTCAGCGAGACAAAACCTGAAAAAAAACTGCGCGAGAGCCAATTTATTTCAGGTAATCGGCCCAAACACGTGCAACGCTAATACAGATTTGCTGTGCTGCTTCGTTTGAAACGGTTTTGGAGGAGAAGGAAATGGCACAAGATCTTCTGTGCCGCTAAAGGTTCAACTTGACGTTGTTATTGACATGGTCTGTATTAGCTTAATTATTTCCTCAAGTTTCCGGAGAGCCGAAAACCTCCCCGAGGCCTAGAAACACGAATGTGAATCCGGTGCATCACCCTCCCCTGGGCTCCAGCTCCAAATAACATTTTTTATAAGGGCTTCAGGTGAGGTTTGAGCGGCGCCGCAGTGTCCTCTACTGGACGCAGGAGACAAAACAGGGATTTTATGGGCGAGTGGCTCTTTCTAGTTAAACACAGGCCAATTTCACAGCAGTGGTTCTCTCTACACAAGCGCAGGATCGTCTGAAAGTCAGCTGAATACCAAGTGGACGGATTAGACGTTTGTGTTGGTTTGCTTTTGATGGGATGTACAAGAAGGGGATTGTTTTATTTCACAATGCATTGTGGCTTTTACTGAAAAGTTACAGGAGAGAAAAGTGCAAGAATTATAGGGGGAAAACAAAGGGGGTGGGAACTTGACATGGCTATGAACTAACCAAACAGGAACAATAACAAGTTGAAAATTAGAGCTAAGGAGATGGAAAGTCAGATGCAAACATATTCAGATAATTATGGAATTGGGAGTAGCTCAAATTACTCACGGTTTGATTCATTGTTTTATAGACAATGTTTACGTAATGTTCAGAATGTGCTATTTTAGTCTATAATAAATGATCAAGCTACAAGCAACAGCTCAAATAAATACAATCGAGCAAAGATACAAATAAAATAAACAGTGCTTTTCAAGGTTTTTGGGTCGGTATAACATGTCAAATGTAAAAAAATATTGCATATTTGACTGCATGAAAGATTAATCCTTATTAAAGTTACAAAATCGATTCAATCAAGAGCAGTGAGTGATTTCCTTGTATTTTCCTTGTTTGATAAACAATTTGAAAGTGCTGTCTCTTTAAGACAATGTTTGGATCCAGTACACTGATACTGTACTGTCTCTGCTGGGATATTCACCAAGACAGGCATGTTGACATAATTTTGTGTGAATTCATCCATTCAAGCACACGTCTTGAAAGAGAACCCCTTATCTGCACAGGTTTGGCGCTTCAGATGAGCGCACAGGCAAATCTACTCAGTCACGTCTTCTGGATATTTAATGTTTAAACTGGCAAGGTTTCAAAAACACTGAACACCAAATCTAAGCACCCAGGGATCTCGAGACTAGTTTTTAAAACTGAACTACTTAAAACCATTATACACTGTCTAACAGTTCAAGACATTACAAAGCAGTGAGATGCCAATAAATGGCCTCCACCCACAGCAAATATGAATGCTAATCAATTCCCATGATGTGGTGCACTGTTGCATGTATTGAGAACTGCCTTGAACACCAAAGACACAGACATCGGGAAATCGAACGGCTGGCCACAAGCACCCCAACTCCAAGGACACGAGCGGTAACAGGTTCAATTTGGTGTTTGAGGTGCCACCACAGATCAATAACAGTTAGATGGCTCTTTCTCTTTTCTTGCCGATAAAGCTGAATCTGATGGGCAGCTGTAATTAGGGTACGAATGTTTCCTGCCAACAGGAGTATCTTTACACCCCACTAACTCCACCAGATCAAGCGGACACTGACTCTATGTGGCAACTGAAAGTTGAAGAAGCTTTATTCGATCTGGAAGTGCCTGGGGAGGAAGGCAAATATTGACAAAAATCACACTGGGGGCACCAGAAATCAAGCTAAATCTGAGGGGCTTGGCTTTTTGTGACTGGAAACACCCACCTGAAGGAATGCTAATAGCATCTTGAGGTTCCTCAGGCACCACCGGAACAACGAAATGAATAAGAAGTGCCCACTTTGAGATTTTGAGACAAAGGTACTTGGGTGCCTGGGCGTATGTAAGGGATGCATCCCATTTACCTAATTCATGGCTTATGAAACAATTCCATACTTCACTTCCTAGATGCAAGATCTCTCCAGTCCCACGGCTGCAACACAAAACCCCAACCTGCCAAACGGCACCGACGCAGTAGGCAGCGTTTAGCTTTTATTTGTCTTTTATCTTGAAAAGGACAAGAACAAGAAAACATGCAATAAGAATCACGCGATTCCCTGGCTGCGGCACTCCCTTTCTCAGTGATTATTTCCGGCAGCATGCGCACCACTTTGGGCCACTCCGCAATCTTTAAGAATCTGACACTAGATCTCAGGAGGCTGCGAGAATTATGACTTTGATGGGAGGAGAGTTGGAGGCGAATGAAGTTAATTTCACAGTAGATGAACAGAGGGTTAGGCAAACAGCTACCACACACACTTTAACATACTGTAATTACCAGAAAAGTGAACCGGATTCAATTTCAAAAGCAGAAGGGGGTGTTTGAGTGGGGAGGACAAGCGCACGCACAGTTGCATTAAGCCGAGTTGAAGGGTGAGTAAATTTCCTCCTCTTTTCTTTTTTCTTGAGACTTGAGATAAGGCCTATGGAGAACTGCATAAAGAGAGAACGCTTGGCTAGAGACATCAAGAGCTAACACTTCAGAGAGATATGAGGACACAGAAGAAATGGAGACAGAAAGATACTCAAGAGAGCAAGCAAGACTTACGCAAGACCTTTTAAAGAATCAGAGTTTTGCACCCTTATCCATTTGGACACCTGTGCCTACCAGAGCTTGACCCAAAAACAATCTACGACCCTTTCAACAAGATTCAAGTCAATGCATTAAATTCTACAGAGACCAGTGTCAAGCACTAGCATTAAATCTGGCCCTAGTGCAACTTTCGAATGAGGCTTGATGTTACCTCTTGCATTTACATTTACTATTCACAGTTTTATGGTTCCCACACCTTTTGATCAGGTAACTTAATGTTTTTCATTACAGAAACATTTCTTTTGCATGCAAACTCAGTTCTCGGTTGAAATTTGCAGCTATGCACAAAATAAAGTGGTCAATAACATTATTTTTAAAATGAGGGTACAAAGTGCTAACAAGCTTTAAAATTAAACAACTTTCCTTGCTGGAAAATGATGCAGTTGCATTTGTGTAACATTTACATTGACGGATTTATGTACTTCTACTGAATTGATAAAAGTGATGTTTGATATAATGTTTGATCTAAAACATCTTACCAGAGACTTTTTGGTACAAAAAGCACTATTTTAAAACTCAGCATAATTAAAAATATATTAATACAAAATAATTCACTTTTCAATCCTGGGAAACACTACCAATTAGTGGGAGCCCCGCTTCCTACTTTCTAAAGTATTTTGTGATGCAACCTATTATGCTTTTCATCTCACGCATGTTTTGAAACCCCGACGGCATTCACTTAACAAATTCCTACAACAATGACCAGTTTTAAATTATTTTTTCCAAGGCAAAAAACACTCTTGATTGACTACTGCTTTCTAGCTTGATCAAAAGATATAAGACTCAGATGCATGAAATATCACTCTGTACGACGATATCAAGGACTAGTGTGCAAGTATGCAAAACACATTTGCATCTTTCTCGAAAGAGGGAGAAAATGACAGGATACACTAGGGAGAAGATTCAACATGAGACCGAGGGAAGATAAAAAAAAAGAGAAGAAAAAAAGTCTCAAGTGGAAAAAGCACAGGAAAGACTCCCAGCTGGAAAATTGTGTTTTCTGCACTCCAAAATACAGTATTTAAGCCTCCCTCTGCATGAACCGAGAGGAAAAGTCAAGTTAAACTTCAGGAAAACAAACCAACAGAATTCCAAATCATTTCAACAGCATTTGGAATTGGATCAAGGAATGTCAAGCTTGGTTTTAACACCTTTTAGTCCACAATTGACACATCTTGTCGAAACCTTGATTTCAATGTACATTTATCTTTCTATCGATTGAATGAAAACACAGCACATATGCATCATCCCTGACGATCCTCTAGTGGATTTACTTCACAACCAAGTGCTTCTGAAATGACGGCTCCATTATTAAGAGCCTGTGGTGCACTTAAATGCGGAAAGAGCGAGATACAGTGAGATAAAGCATCTCTTTCAATGACATCATTCCCAGAGTCTACAGCCAATGTGAATGACAACAGTGCCCCCAAGTTAAGACTCTTCATACTGCACCCATGACAATTAAGTACTGTAAAATCAAGAATTAAATCTAGTTGAGATTCTAAATGTCAATAAAATTAATGGGCCCCATTTATGGCTAGCATCAAATCACGTTTTGGTTAAACACTCCCAAAATGACCAAATCTGGTCATACTAAATGTAGTGTGTGTGCATTTTTAAAAAAAATGGCCAACAAACTTTGAATCTTTAGAATTCAACTAAATGCACATGTAATACCTATATAAAATTATAATTATGCACAAATTTATTTGATGCGTAAGAAATGAAAACAAATGCAACAATTGTAACGAGGATGACTTGTTTTAAACTCCAAGTAATGCAAAACTATTTATAAACCCTCCAGATATTCAAATATTTTAACAAAAGATTAATGTTTTCAACGGCATTTGTGGCAAAATATTATTTTCCACACACAAAAAAATATTTCTAAAATATATTTAAAATTTTTAACTCTACACAAAAAGTATTGAACGCACATTAAAACAAAACAAATACAACACATTTAAGTGTGATGACTTGTTTTTAACAGTAAGTAGTGCAAAACGATTTATAAACCCTCCAGATAAGGAAATATTTTTACAGTATTTGTGCCTTAATATTGTTTAACACAAACAAATTGATTTCTAAAACACGTTTTTTTATTATATCTATACACAAAAGTATTGAATGCACAAGAAATCAAATATAATATAAAATAGACTTATTTTTAACTAAGTAATGAATAATTATTAGGCTATAAACCGGCCAGACAAGGAAATATTTTAACAAAATATTAATGTAACATTTTCATCAACATCTGTGACATAATATTGTTTACCACATAAAATACTGATTCCTAAAATATGTTAATTTAATTGACTTGCTATTATCTCTAAGTAATGCTTACAAACGCTCATATTAATATGTTTACAACAGACTTTGTTGCATATTATTGTTTACCATAAAAAAAATGATTTCTAAAATGTACTTAAAAAAATAGGATTTCTAGTAATTTTACAGATACAACCAAAAAAATAAAACCATTTTAATTTTTTTTGTGTGTGTTTTTACAGTATTTTTTGTAGGATCATTAAAAAGTATATTATGCTCATATCATTAAGTGTCTTACTGTAATATATATATATATATATATATATATATATATTATCAAATTGTTTCTTTTTTTGATTTTCAGAGTGCATTTTTATATAAAACGTAAAAATCAATTTCTAGAATATATATAAAAATATATATAATTACAATTAAATTTATACTCAAATTTACCAAATGCACATGAAAAGAAAACGTCAAGTCACTTTCTGGTGAAATACCACCAAAATGACTAAATCTGATCACTCTTAAATCACTTTATTGTAGTTCAAGTGTTAAGTGTTAAAAATGTCCAACAAACTAAACGCACATATATAGTGAATATAGGACGCTCACCAGGACTTTGGTTGGCCGAAATGCAGGTAGTTGATGCTGTAGAGGTCCATGTCCTCCGTGTGCCAGGCGAAAGTAGTTTTCCACATGCCGAAGTACAGGTAGGGCGTGTTGACGCCCTCAATAACGATCCCACACTCCTGCTCCACCATGTCCAGAAGTGTGTTCAAATGGCTGATGTTCCACTCCGTGATCTCCTGATGAAGAGAAAACATCATAAACGCATGCATATGAATAAAAAATGACACTTAAAATAAAACAAGCTTTAACTGAAATAATATATATATATAAAAGAAAACATATCACCATAGTTGTCTATTAAACACTAATCCCCGTAAGGGTGACTAACCGGGTCATAAAGGGACCCGCTGATGTCGGCGCCGTAAATAGGCGACACAAACGTCAAGTTTTTCCAGTATTTTCTTTCCAGGTCATCAAAATCCTTGTGTGGAGGGGTGCAGTACCTGAGGTTGGTCAAGAAAACATAAAAAGTTTAAGTATGAATTAAGCTTGAAGAACCAATGAAACTTGCGCAACCTTGTCAAACTTAGTATTACATTTACTTTACACTACCATACTTTTTATGTTATTTAAAGAATACTCTTATTTTGATCATAAATACAGCAAATGCAGTTATATTGTGAAATATTTTCCTGTTTAAAATAACTGCTTTCTATTTGAATATATTTTAAAATGTAATTGATGCAAAGCTGAATTTTCAGCATCATTACTTCATTATTACTTTAGAGTCACATCATCCTTCAGGAATCATTCTAATAGGCTGCTCAAGAAACATTATTATTATTATAACTAATATTTAAAACAGTTAAGTACATTTTTTCAAGATTCTTTAATGAATAAAAAAGATCCATTTAAAAACCTGAAGTCAGAATAGTTATTTACTTCATGGGAAATAAATTATACAAATTAAGAGTTTTATTTAGCAAGGATACTTTAAATTGATCAAAAGTGACGATAAACAATTTATAATGATACAAAAGATTTCTATTTCAGATAAAAGCTGTGAAAATACAGCTTTGCGTCACTGGAATAAATTACATTTTAAAATATATTCAGAAAAAAATGAGCTATTTTAAATAGTAAAAATATTTCACAATTTTACTGCATTTTGGATCGAATTTAATGCTGGTTTGGTCTGCAGAAGAGATCTATTTAAAAAAACATAAAAAAACACTCTTTTTGAAAAAATAACAAAAACAACATTTAGTCACATTATAGACATAAATGTGCAGAGAAGACAGGTCAACTTTATAAAGAAACCACGTTGTAGACATTATAAAAATTGGATTTGATCAAACAAAGCGTACTTTTTACTATTGGCCAGTTTGCGATATTCTCCGACCGTCATGGACTTCTTCTGGATGTTGTATTGAGTGAAGAGTCCTGATTGGCCGGTCACCACTTGCATGATGGGAGCAGGAATGACCATCTCTTCAATGGTCTCATAGGAACGCCGCGGCTTCCACTCCTTCGGTGGAATAACCTGAGCGAGAAAATAACCGTTCAGTTATATAATCGAAACAAGCATTTTTCATCATGTTTGTTCAAATGCTTACAAAACAAACTGACTTCTGATATTAGCATTCAGAAGACATGAAAAAACGCATTTACAGAATTGATTATTCAATGTTAATTTATATAGATATATTACTGTATTTAATTTCTGTTCGTTCATAAAACATTAATGATAATTTATACAACTTGAAATGTTAAAAATGTATTACGATATGTAGAAATTAACATTAGCCAAGATAAGTAAATGCTGTAAAAGTCATAAGAGTTGGAATTTTGTGTGCATTTCTTAATTTTAATAAGAGAAAGTCTAAAGAAAATAAGATCTAAAGTTGTTTACATTTTAAAAAGTATTATTGTTGTTTATTGATATAACCCACATATAACTTAATGAAAACAAATAAGAAAGCTGCTAAGTTTAGTGATTATTTTAATTTAGATCAATAAAAGACAAAAGTATTGTAATTTACTGTGAATTTTAATGGTGATTAAGGAGTTTGGAGAAAATAAGTTACATATAAAAATTATTATTTAACATTAAAACATTAATATTGATATAAAGCCAATACAAGTACACAATTTAAAGCAAATGAGAAAACTTACATTTTGTGACTATTTTAATGTTAAGATTAATAAGTGCTCTAAAAAAAAAAGTATGTACGTATTGTAATTGTATGTAATTGTTAATTTAATAATGAGCCTGGACAAAATGTTAGATAAAAAAAAAACATTTAAAAAAGTAAATATTATATCTTCTATAAACACTATTTTTTTTTATGTTTTTACGTATTTTTTAATTTCTAACATCAGGGTTAAATTTATATGGATGTATATATGAAAAAGTCAGGTCCTTAAATACAAAAATGTACAAATTATTATTTTTAATTACATGTACACACAATTCAATGAAAACATAAGAAATGCAACATTTTGTTATTTTAATGATATGCATTATGAAATTTTATTAAATTGATTATTGGATTAAAATGCAACTTTTTTTTACAATGAACATTTTCTATTATTAACTAGTTTATCATATTGCTGTGGTGATAAAAGTAATAATCCATTTGGTGACCCTGCTGAAAAAAAAAACAATAGAAACCTTCAAAAGAAATTTGAATGATTTCCACTACAAATACCATTAAAAACCATCAAATTTTAACCATTAAAACCATTGAATAATGGTTTCCTGTAGTTTGTCTTGGGACATATTACATTAGGATTTAGTGGTTTTAACAAAAGCCATGAATAGAAGGTGACCAATTACCAGTAGAGACCAACAGGCACCTTTACAGTTTCCATTAAAATCAATACAATTGTCATTATAACCAGTAAAACCATTGCAAATTATGTAATACTTTCTATTTTCTTTTTTCCAACAGAGCATTGTCTTTTGCTTGCCATCATGAGCCCCCTGGCCTTCGCATCAGTTTTCGTCTCTTATCAGGGCTGCCAGGTTTTCACAAAAAACCCCACCCAAAATTAACCCAATCTCTTTCGAGGAGGGTCCCCCAGTAAAAATAGCTTTCAGGGATAAAATACACGTGTTTTGGTGGGGTTAGCATTTTCAGGGGCTAAATATCACATTATTGATGTCGTTTGTCAACCCGCGGACATGAAAAGCAACCCACAGCAACAGTGTTAAAGTAGCCGAATTCTTGGCAACACCGTTTCTTATAAGCAAAAGCAGATTGCATTAATCACCCCCTTTTTTCAGCCGTCAACGTCAACTTAATCTGACACTTTTACATTGATGATGAACCAGCCAGCACTTCTCCAGATCGTCCAGATGGCCAGTCCACCCCTGTTTATATTTAAATATAATATAAATTATATGAATATAAATACATGCATGTAAATATTTTCAAAATACATGCTGCATGTGTGTATTTATATATATATATATATATACATAATAAATATACACGGAACACACACAAATGTTATGCAAACAAAAACTTTTATTCTGAATGCGATTAATCGCGATTAATCGTTTGAACGCACTAAAATTAACATTAACCTAGATTAATAAATCCAGTCAAAGAGTGTTTTTTATTGTTATTCATGATACCTACAAATGAATAAACTTTACTTTTAGATTTTAAATGTAGTCCTTTTCATGTAATTTAAATTTAAATTCAATCAAAATTCCATTTAATTTAAAATTTAAATGTAACTCGAACTTCCACTCGATACCTTTGCCAGACCAGCTCGATGAGCTCCTTGGGTCTCGATGTAAGCGATGTACTTCCCAAAGTCCTTGAACTCCTCCATGGTGGGTCTAAAGGTCATGATCTTGTAGGAGTTGGCTGCTGGAGTGGGGCCCGGGGCCGGTTCTGGGGCCGGTGCCTCTGGTGTGAGCTCTGGAGCTGATGAGTCTAGCTTTATTTCTGGGTTCAGGGTCGGTTCTTCAGATGGTTCTAGGGTCGGATCTGAAAGCGGTTCCTGGGGTGGCTGTGGGTTTGAGTCCAGGGTGGGTAGTACAGGTGAATCGTGAGCGGCGTCTGCTTGTGGAGTGACATCTGGAGCCGGTTCTGGCTCTGGGTTCGGGTCTGGAGGTAAAGACGGGTCCATGACTGCAGGTCAGCTAAAGCTGTGGACGCAAATGCAAAAACACCACCAATTAATAAACACACCACTATTACAAATAATTACAACCATTCAGAGGAAATACTGAGGCGAAATAAAAATGCTGATTACAAATTTTGGAATAATTGTTTTCTGTAAAATACTGATTTTCTAACTTCATCATATAGGCAGGTTTTAATTTATACTACCGGTCAAAAGTTTGGGATCAGACGGATTTTTTATGTTTTTCAAGAATTTTCTTCTGCTCATCAAGCCTGCATTTATTTGATTAAAAATATTGCGAAATACAGTATTATGATGATGTAAAATAACGTTATATTCCTGTGATGTGCAGCTGTATTTTCAGCATCATTACTGCAGTCTTCAGTGTCACAATCTTCAGAAATCATTCTGATATGCTGATTTATTATCAGTGTTGAAACTGTTGTGCTGCTTAATATTTTACTGGAACCTGTGATACTTTTTTCTGATGAATAAAAAGTTAAAAAGTTAAAATAGAAATCTTTTCTAACAATAAAGTCTGGGGTCAGTGATTTTTTTATTTTTTTATTTATTTGAAAATTAAAACTTCTGCGGCAAATTAGTGTTAAATTGATAAGAAGAGATATTTTGAATAAAAAATTGTTTCTTTTCTTTATTTTTGATCAAATAAATGTAGCCTTGATAAGAGACTTCTTTATTTATTTCAGGACCTTAAAGACAAACACAAACATTTAAAAATTAAGCCTGAGATGAACTAAGTAAACAAAACAAATTAATTAATTATTAACTTAAGTATGAAACTAACCTTTATTTTATCAAATCAAATTCACTCATCATAAGTTATAGTTGGTAATTTACAAATAACTTTACTCTAAACATTTTATTTTATAAAAAAAAAAAAATCGCTTCCAAAATAAGTTTTTGTTTACATGATATATGTCTGTGTACTGTGTATTAGAGGTCGACCGATGTATCGGTTTTGCCGATTAATCGGCAATCCGGTACAAATAGTTTATTGCTGGAACAATCGGTTATCTGCAACAATTCCATGCCGGAAAACTATATTTTTGCAGATAACCGATTGTTCCAGCAATCAATTATCGGTGTCGATTAATCGGCAAAACCGATAGATTGATAGTACGGTTGAGTACTGTTTTTTTGTAAATAAAACAGTATTTTAGTTTTTGTTCAGTATCCATTTTAAAAATGATCGGTTAATTAATCTATACACAATTAATTAATTTATACACAATGAAGTTGAAAACCATGCCAAAATAATAAAATGGCTCACTAAATTCAAACTAAACTGAAAATATCTGAAATACACAGAATAGTTAACTAGCTATCAAAGAGTCTGGCAGCCATGATGTTTTGCATGATATTTCCTTATGCAAAAAACACATGTCATGAAGGAGCGCAGATTTAAATTAAGTGACTCAAGGTATTATTATTTAAACGGCATGGAAAAACAGACAAAGAAAAAGGACTATTACTAAGTGATCCAAAGCCAGAAATCAAATACAAACAAGCAGTATATTTGTTTTCCCCTCTTCCTGTCACTTCTTGGAAACAGAAGTTGTACAAACCAAGCAGAAGTGCAAAAAAACCTGATTAAATGCTATGTCTGACAGTGAAAACATTAAATCACCATGTTATGTTAAAGATTTAGCATGCATGAACAAAATAATCAATAACTGCTTGAAAATTCATCCCTGCTCACACACAAACCAAGCAGACAAGCATTAAAAGAAATCCAAAAAAGACATTTTTAACTTCAATTGTAAAATATGAGTCCATAATGAATAATAACGCTTCCTCCAGTGAAAGTCAATTTACTGTTGTCCTCTCATAATAAGAATCCAGCCACATATTTGTTTTTGAACACTACTTGATATGTGCAGATTTCTCTCCTGATTCAGACCAGGACACTTTTTCACTGGATGAAAGCATTTTTATGAAACCGGTAGCAACTTAAAAATAAATAAATAAAAATGCCTGATTTGTTTTTTTCAAGCATGCAGATTTTGGTCTTTCAAGACATTAACTGATGGACTGGAGTGGTGTGTGTTTTTATCAGCCGTTTAGACTCATTCTGACGGCACCAATTCACATCCATTGGTGAGCAAGTGATGCAATGCTACATTTCTCCGAATCTGATGAAGAAACAAACCCATCTAATTCTCGGATGGTCTGAGAGTGAATACATTTTCAGCGAATATCTATTTTTGGATGATCCTTTATAAGAAAAAAATAAGTACATAAAAAAAATCAATAGCTACATGTAAAATGCATCATTCATATTTCATTCGATTAGATATTATTAAAGTATGTGTCAACGTCAATATTATGCATGCATGCAATAAATAAATCAGCAACTGCACGCAAAATTCATCTCAAGTATGTCTTCATAGCTTAAAACTTTGTAGTTTGTTGGATATTAACACTATGCTTGATGCTTAACCATAAAGAGCATTCACGCATGAAAGAAATAACCAATCGATGCAAAATGCATGTCAAACTCCTGGTGATCAACTCAAGTTCAAACAGCATGAGAGATGGAGGTTTAAATGGCCTTTGTTTATGTGTGCAGCCTACAGCAGAATGCATCATGGCTACTAAAGCGAAATGCATGAAAAATCACAAGCGAAACTATTAAAGCAATGCATATACATCGTACACGGTGACTTTTGCATCGAATGCACGCCTGTATTGACATGCAAATGCTTTAGTGTGCTAATATTTCTCACTAGGAGCGTATCAGCTGCTGATTTGACAAGCATATCAACACAGCTGCTCTCGAACATCCAAAATAACGATAAAAACCCCTCCAGTGTCTGCGGACTCGACCCTAAAGCGCTATATAGATCGTATACATCGCCTTACCTCCTGCTCTGGTTCGTTTTTTGCTCCTTTTTCGTTGTTTTCTTCAAGATTCTGTCCTTTTTTTTTTTTTCCAAAGGCTCGGTAGTGTTACGGCAGCGCTGGGCCGCGTCTCCGCCCACTGCAGCGAGACGTGTGCAGTGATTGGCTGGATCGTACCAAAGCGTAACCTCCCATTGGCTGACGCGTCGATTGATGGCTCAACCGGCCTTCCGCGTTAAGTTTGTGCATTATACGATCACGGAAATCACGTAATAGTAGTTTTTTTTTCCGGTATGACATACTTGATTCTACGTCAGCGTTTGATGGAATATGCCATATACGTTTTATATCCCAGATTCGTCCCGTTTTAAGCAAGTTTTCAGTTAAATACGTTACAGATATGAAAAGCTTCAATTTAAACGACGTGGAAATATGTTCAATGAACATATACACAAAAATAGCAGACCATCGGACCATCTTTTTATACATCTACTAGTTTTTCTTTTATTATTCAGAATTAAATTTAGCTTTGTAGGAAGAAAACGTCTATGTGGTTTAAGAGATGTAATTGTTTCACAAAAATGCCTTCAGGGTAACTAAATTTAATCGTGGCTTTAGAATAACTAACTAAAATCTTTGCTATGAGTAAAACTTAACTCATTTAAATCTTGAGAAACATTGAGAGGTACCCTCCTCATTTTTAGCGTATAAGTTTATATTTCTGAAAAAAAAAAAAAACGGTCCATTATATTGCTTAACAGTGCCAAAATAGTATTTATATTAATTATAACGATCACGGTGCGCTATTCTTTAGACCCGCCCCTTCTCAAGCCCCGCCTCTTCACGTTGCATTTCCACAGGATAAAAGGTAAGGTCGTACTCATTTGAAAATAAGTAAATCCACAGATTTCTCTTCAACAGCAGCTACACCATAAAACTTAGGCAAACCCAAAAGTTCAATTCTAAAGAAGGTTGTTTAGGTTTGTTTTTCTGAACCATTATAACCCTTACGAAAATTAACCATGGTTTTACTACAAATAAAAACAAAAAACCATGGTTACTATAGTTACAAATTAACCATGGTTTTGCTAAATTAACCATAGTTTAACCATGGTATTTGTGGTAAATCTGTATTTATACAAATGGTAGTCAACACGCCAAAAAACCATGGGTTACTACAGTTTTACTATAATAAAACCATGGTTATTTTTCGTAAGGGAAGGTCTATAGCAACTAACCTGCTGGCTTTCTATTCCAAAATAAAGTGGATATACGCATAGAGCATTTTACAAGTGAGAAAGGACACACGGGTTTTATTTTATATAAAAGTTCAATGCAGTTTATTGAAAAATATATCACTCACCCCAGTGCAAGAAAATAGCTATGCACCAAACACTACATAAAAACGCAAAATACAAGTGCTAAAAATATACAATTTAAAATTTGAGAATATACAGCTCCAGTCTACTCAAATATTAGAAATAATTGAGGTATAGCTAAGGAAAACAAATAGGTAATTATCTGCAGCCTTAGGCATTTTATTAAGCAAATTCTATAATAAATCACAACAAGCAAAGAACGTCAAAGAACGTCAACGGGCAAAAAAGACAATGCAATTAAATACTTCCTGAATGAGAAACTGTTGGGGTTTGTGCGGAAAATGCTTCAAGGATTTACCTCAAACCTTCGACAAGTCAAGGCAGAGCAGGAAAGCTTAAAACCGGTTCCGAGATCGACTTAAAACAGCACCTGAAATGCAGATCGCAGACTGGTTTTACACGCATGACCACTGTTTGCATAACGGCAGAAGTTAGGAAAAAAAAAATGACACTCCTTTTCTAAAGCACATACAGCAGTTAAACAGCGAAGCAAATAAACAAAACTGAAAATAGAGGGATAATATCTATTAATTTCAGAGGTTATTAAAATTTAGTCAACTTATCAAAATGGATGAAAAAAAATTTAAACGAACGCTGAGTTTTTATGTAAATTACTATTAGTTTAAAATGAATAATTTTGATTAAATTTAGTTAGTTACCAATAAAGAGTTTGATAAACGATTAAATAGCCAAAATGTAAATTTTGTGTGCTAGTAAAGCTACGGCACCTTAAATTCACGGATTTTAATACCATTTTTACAAATGCTCGTTAACAAAGGATGAAAAACTGCTGGCCAAAAAAAGTTGAACGATTAACATTGCAAACAGCTTTACAGTGCATAGCTAGTTCATTTACATTTTGACTTTTTACGGAAATTACTATTAGGTTAAAACAAATCTATTTTTACATTAAATTTAGTTAGTTACCAATAAAGACAGTACGATAAAAGATTAAATAAAGCCAAAATGTAAACGATTTGTGCGCTAGTAAAGCTACAAAACCTTAAATTCAAGGATAAAAAAAAGTAGAACGATTAACGTTGCAAACGTCTTCATAGTGCATAGCTAGTTCATTAATTGTTTTTTTGACTATGTAAATTACTAATAGGTTGAAATGAATCAATTTTTAAATAAAATTTAGTTAGTTTCCAATAAAATCAATTTCTAGATTAAATATAGTTAGCTACCAATAAAGACAATACGATAAAAGATTGAATAAAGCCAAAATGTAAAAAAAATATTGTGCGCTAGTAAAGCTACAAAACCTTAAATTCACGGATCTTAATAGCATTTGTACGAAGGTTTGTTATAATCATGACGAAAAACCGCTGGCCAAAAAAGTTGTTGAAAGATTAATGTTGCAAACATCTTTATAGTGCATAGCTAGTTCATTTAAATTAAGTTAACAATTGTACAGTAAAAACATTACTGTTTCAGTACCTTAAACTCATGGATGTTAATATGAAGGCTTGTTAACGACAAAGGATGGAAAAACCTGTTGGGATATTAGTGTCGCGAAAATCAAACAGTAAAGTGTGTACTAATGATGGTACAGTTAAAACGTCAAATGCACAGATCATGCACAACTGGATAATTTTAACAGGATTAACAAAGCATCATAATCTCAAATTATTGCTTGCAAAAAAACATTAGCCAAAATTGTAACAGCTCATAGCTAGTTCAATTGAATTTAGTTAACGCTAACGAACTGGTACGGCACTTACAGATCTTAACATTTGCACGAAAGTTTGTAAACATCATGAATGGC
Organism: Carassius carassius; assembly: GCF_963082965.1. NCBI lineage: Eukaryota > Metazoa > Chordata > Actinopteri > Cypriniformes > Cyprinidae > Carassius > Carassius carassius. Next base: position 1,917,914 of record NC_081802.1, read on the forward strand.
GAAAAAGTTATTAAAATAGTGCATAGCTAATTCATCTACATTTAGTTAGCATAAACGGTGGTACAAATATCACAAACATCATAGCACTGATCATAACGCAATGGGACTGTTTTAACAGGATTCTAGAGCCAGTGCTTTTGGATAAATCATCGTAATGACAAATTACCGCTTGTGATAAAATTTAACATCGTAATAGTGCATAGATAGTTCATTTAAATATAGTTAATGCTAACAATGGTAAAATGCTACTGCTACAGCACCATCCTAAATAACATTCGTTCAAAAGCTCGTTAACATCAAATAGCAAAAAAAAACTTGGAATATTGACGTCCGTTGAATTCCGTTAGCGGTAAAAATGTAAAATGCACTTATAAAGCAACGGAATCGTTTTAAACAGGATTCTAAAGCCAGCGTTTTTGTACAAATCATCGTAATAATGAATTGCGGGGAAAAATTATTAACTGTACATTGTAATTGTGCATAGCTATGGTTCATTGTGCTGGTGAAGGGTACAAGGAGGCAATGATACCTCACTTGAAGTGGCTGTAGCTAAAACACGACTAGAATAATTTTACTCGTAAATAACATGATCACAATTCGGAAGAAAAAACAACAACAACAACAACAACGTATAGAAGTCGAGTGGCTAGATAGAGGCAGATCACCAAACAGGGCTAAATCAAGTAGCGGTGTTCAAGGTAGAGGTGTTTCCATCAAACTTAAAAAACCTGATGTATGTGTTAAATATATCAAAAACAAAATTGAAATCCATGTTTCGTTCGTTGAATTCTGTCCCACCGACATCAGTGTCAACACCGCCCGCTGCTGTATCCGGGGAAGAGCTGGGTGAGAATGGCTTGGAGAGATTTGTTCACCGTCATTTGGTAGTTTTTGCCCAAGTCATGTCGGCAAGCCGGACAGGTGTAGACCTCTGCTTTGAAAGACCGCTGTAGGCATTCCTGCAAAGAGAAGAAAATCGTTGTCTTATTCATAAACGTACAAACTAGCACATATGTAATAAAGATCTGAAACCCTCAAGTGTTTTCATGCACCCTAAAAGCACAAATTTTTATTTTGATGTTAATGCAATATTGTGATATAAGTACAACATCAAGCTAATTTTTCAGTGTTTATACATTTCAGAGATCGCACTCACATTTTGAAAATAAATTTAAAATTAATTTATTTTAAAATTTAATTTATATTACTTTTTTTTACAGGCCTATGACCAAATTATTAATAAGTACATAAAAAGAAATAACATAAAAAATGTAAAATATTATAATTAGAAAAATAGTATAATTAAAATGGTACAATTAAAACCAAAGTATAATTAGGATTAAAATAAACACATTTAAAAAAAAGTATAAAAATAAAATAACAGTATATAAAAATTACTTATTAAACAACAATAATAATAATAATATTATATATATATATATATATAGTAACTAAAATATTAAAGTACAGTTAAAATAAATTCATTAAAATAAATAAAATGTGAAAGTATATTTAAATACTATACATAAAAAGTGATTGAAATATAGCATAATAAAATTTTATATAATAGCTAAAATATTAATTTTAAAGGAAATTTTAAAATAAATAAGATGAAGTATAATTAAAGAATATAGAAAGCAGAATTAAAACTAAAATACATTAAATTATGTGAAACAAAATTATAATTTAAAAGAGCAGCTAAAATGCAACTTTAAAGCAAAATTTAAATGACCAACAAAACTATGATTAAAATGAAGAACTAAAATACAAGGTATATTTAAAATAAATTGTATTTTAATTAAGAATGCATGTAAATAAAATGAAATTAAGATTAATGACTAAATAAAAGGCAACTGAAATACATGTATTTTATGTATTTATTCAGAATTTCAAGGAATTCTGAATAAATACATGGGGTGGTGCTAGCGCAGTGGATAAGACACATGTCTTTGGTGTGAGAGACCCGGGTTCGAATACACTGTGAGACACCAGTGTGTCCCTGAGCAAGACACTTAACCCCTAGTTGCTCCAGAGGTGTGCGACCTCTGACATATGTGGCAATTGTAAGCCGCTTTGGATAAAAGCGTCAGCTAAGTGAATAAATGAAATAAATGAAATCCATGCATTCAAAGGAAAACTGAATGGCTTTCTATCGTCCACTCTAAAGTCTATATTGCAATATAACACAAGTTTGTGTTTTTTTTCTCTTACCCTGCAGACGTTGTGTTGGCATTCTGTGGTGATGGGCTGGAAGACGACTTCTTGGCAGCAGATGCACAGGAAAACCTCCTCAACTTTGTTGATGAAGCGCTAAAGTGCGACACAAACACATTAAACCGACAAGTCATCCTCAGAGCACCTTAAATCACAAGACTCTGGTGTGTACGTACAGGTCCGAGGTTGAGAGACTGCATGGCTTCGTCCCACAGCTTCTTGTTGAGCTTGTCCTCTTTGATCAAGGACTTCTGCTCTTTGCTCAGTTTGTAGGCCTCCACTTTCATCTTCTTAGGCGTGCTTTTGGCCGGAGAGCTCTTCTCGTCCACTACGATAGAGAAAAGAGAGGCTTACAGACATAACCCTAAGTAATCATCTTGTTTAGTCTTTATTAGGGATGCACAGATATAAACATTTTGGCCGATACCGATAACCGATATTTTTATTTGAAAGCTAATAACCGATAAGTTGGCCGATAAACCTATATCCAAATTTTTATGTACTTTCTGAAAGCCAGATTATAAAAAGGTCTCATCATTAAAAGCCACATCCCGAAAACTTCAACATAAGCAGCCTAGTTTGAACAGTGTACATTTAAAAAAATAGTTTCACTCTCCCATTACCAAATTTCATCATAAAGTCTTACAAATAAATAAAATAATGCATAAATAAGGCAATCAAGTCGTCTCAAGTCAAGTGTTTCTGAAGGAAATAATGCATTATTTATCACGTTTAAGATATCGGCCACATTTTCTTATCGGGCCAATACCGATAACAGAAAATTGAGCATTTATCGGCCGATACCGATATGGTGGCCGATATTGTGCATCCCTACTCTTTATTAAACCAAGATGTTTTCACCTACCGGTTTGGGATTTCCTCTTCCTCTTGCCTTTGGTGGGCGTTTCCTCAACGTCTTCGTCGTTTTTGTTCTCTTTCTCCTTTTCTTTCGCAGCCATGGCTTCCAGATAACCTTCCGGATACTGAAGCACAGGGGAATGAGGATTAGCGGGCGTATCTCATGAGGAAATAACTATTTAGGTGTGAAATGTGAGTGAAATCAGGCAGACTTTACCTGCATGCTGAGACCCAGTTTCTTAATGCGCTCTTTTCCGTCGCGGGTCCATGGAGCCGGTTCATCGTCGTTTCGTTTCAGCAAGTATCTCCAAACGAGAAAGCCGGACTTGCCTTGCTCTGGCCAGTACTTAACCACCTAATAAACACAGCGATTAATCAAGGGTTTCTGCAGGTATATTTAAGACTTTAAAAGACCCTTTTAAGACCAACTAAAGACGATAAGGAATAAGTTACAGAAAACAATACATCATGTTGTCCAAATGAGTTATTAGCAACACCTCAAAGCTAAAAACTTCCAACTTATTACAGTATAACTGAGACAATATTATAGATTATTTAAATTCTGAATTAGTTTTTATTTGCTTATCAATTTTAATGTTTGTTTTAGTTTAAAAAGTTTTTTGTCTGCATAGTTATTCTTTTTTATTAATTTTATATTTCTTATTCAAGTTATATAATTTAAATAATTTAGTAAAAATAATGTATAAACAATATAAAAAGAACTAAAATACAGATAAATTCAAATGTAATTAAAATTAAGCATGAATGAAAGTTTTAATTTTCTGAATACTGTTATTTAAGGTGAGACACTGCAGGCAAAAACACTGTTTTTTCAAGCACCTGTCAATTTTGAGATTTTGGGCTTTTTGGTTTTTCATAAAGTGCTTTTTCAAACTAGTGGAAGGAAAACATCCAAAAGACACTGTTAAGTGTTTCTTTTATAGCACTTTATCTGTTTGTGTCAATAGATTTCAATTACAATACATATTTTTAAAGGCCGTTTTCTCAAAATGAGTTTTTTCTTCAACACTGAGCCATAAATCTCCACTTAGTAGCACTTACACACACCAAACTTGACATTTTTATTCCTGTCTATATTCTGAAGGTTTTTACAGAGGGATTTGTTCATATATATTTTCCTTGATTATATACAACATTTTATTTCCCCCAAAATTGTGAAAATATATTGTTTTCTGGCTGTTCAAAGTATTTTCTGAATTATGGAGTGACAAAAAAAGATAACCAGAATTCCCTCTGTAAAAACATTTGACTCTAATATGTCAAAAAAATTAAACCAAAAATTTGAAACTGACTTCATCTAGTGTTCAGATTTTTGTACTAGACTTTTATGCAAATTAGCACATATTTCATTAAATAATGCCTCATTTGCATATTTAAACATAACATTTTTGAAAACTTGTAATACAAAAAATGTTTGCAATAATCAATGTAATCAATCAACTGGGTAAGTAAGGTGATAACTTAGTTATTTTTTTTGCCCTATTCACCTGCAGTGTCTCGCCTTAAGCAATTTTAGTAATAAGAATAATTAAATCAGTAAAAAGAGCAAAAAAAACTATTAAAATAAATGTTATACATTACAATAACAAATGCATGTTTAAGTTGAATAAAAAAAAAAATTAAGCTTGATTGAGTACAATTTAAATGAAAACTAAACTACATTAAAAAGTAATCAAAAACAATTATTTAAAAAATACAACTATAACAATTTAATGCACAAAAAAATGAAACAACAAAAAATATTAAATAAAATTCTAATTAATAAGGCCATCCTTAAAAATATTCTTGTTTGATGGAACCCGAACGACCGTCAATTTAGAACCGACTCAAATTTATTAATTTGTTTCTTGCTTTTAGTCCGACCGACTTGCCGGTTGTACTTTTGCGTTAAGACCGACCAATTTTTTTTTACTCTTCAAACAACTAATACAAAAGCAATAAAATAATTGAAATTTATAATCGTAAACACAGCCATGTTGATGCGTGCAGTAAATAATTTGCATTGTTATGGCAGTCCACTCTGCTTATTGTTTTTCGAGAATGTTGCACTCCTGTTTATCACCATCACCAAAATGTACTTTTTTTTTTTATACATTGAAACTTGAAAAAGAAAATATATATATATAGACCTACCTCACGACCCTTTTTTAATTTTTTTTACTGTTACTGCAAACCAAAATATTTTTAAGGATTGCATAAGCTTCAATTTCAAGGTCCATCACATGCATTTACAGGAAATGTAATAATGCTCTACTGTTCACTTATATTAGGACTGAAACGAGACAAAAATATGGAGGAAGATGTTGATTTTTTTTGCAGTGCAATGCAAAATGTAAATTTGAAAAACTTCCCGCTCTGATTTAAGACCTTTTAAAAGTGTTTAATCTGTGGAAGGGTGCATTAAGACTTTAAGAGTGGTTTAATATACACAGAAACCCTGTAAAGACCCATCATGCTCAAAACACCAGGAATGGCTCGCCTTGTAAATGCCATCGTATCGGTTGCCGTCTTCAGGACAGAACTTGCTGTGTTTGCGTCCTTTAGAGCTGCGCACGACTCTCACGGGTTTCCCAGCCTTCCAGTCTTTGGCCTCAGTTCCTTCCTTCTCGTTCACCGCCGCGTTGCAGTTCAGAGCAAGAGCCCTGCAAACAACAACTATAAAGCCTTAAAAACAGGAGAATTCACACAAAATCTTTCCAATTTTTGTCCACGTTTGATGCAATATTCATTACATCTTTAACACTTATGTTCCAAATTATTTCTAAAAAACATCTTCGTATAACAGTAAGAAACGGTAATAATTCCACATGATTTAAAAGCCATGATCCAACTACAATGTTATTTATTAAGCGTGTTAAAAACATGCTTCATTTGGATGAGATCTTATTCACAGGACAGATGATTGCGTATTAAAATGTGTCTATAATAAAATAAATAAAAATAGGTTAAATAACTAAATCATACTAATGATGGTAAAAAAATAAATAAATTAGAGTGTATTATACAATATAGAAGAATTCAGTTCAAGTGTTTGTTTTTAATTTTTTTGGTTCAGTGTATATCACTGTAATATAATAAAAAAAATTGAATATTGAACTTTGATCAAAATAGTTAAGTTATAATTTAATTATTAAATGTTAAAACTCATTTTTCCTTGTTTATCCTTTTTAATAATAAAACAAATAACTTTTAGGGTTTCCATGATCAAAAATCTAGTATTATTAACTATTAAACTAATACTATATAATAATATATTTTCATATAAAACACTACTAATAATGGAAACTAATTAAACTAACTAAAATCTAAATTTTATAATTTATGATAAAAGTAGTACTTTTTAGGGTTTCTATGATTTATGAAATAATTTAAAAACATTCACACTTATTAACTTGGCAGTCTATGTGACAGTCACAAATTAAAAATAAATAAATAATTAAAAAATAAATAAATTAAAATAGTGTTCGTTATTAAATATTAAAACTTATTTGTCATTGTTTTGCATGGTTCAGTGTACAATAACGATCACTAATCCATATTTTATATTGCATTTCTTTCTGAACACTGGTTTATCATCGCATCGCGTAAGTTTTTCGACTGCTCTCTCGCACCTGTTCATGTTGGTGAGCTTCTGATCGCAGGACTGCTCGGCCGTCCGCTTGTTTCCTGAGAGGTCGCGACCCCCGGAGCCCGTGTAGGTGAACTCCTTACCATCGTCCTGATAAAGACAGAGTCACAGGTGAACAGAGAGGAAGGGAGGAACTTCTCGAAGGACGGTTTGGGGGCGAGAATCTGCAGACGTACCACATCGTCTTCATATCCTCCGGCAAGAACCAGTGAGTAAGCGCCGTCATTACTTCTGCCGTGAATCCCAGCGACGTGAGGCCTGTGAATGCCAGACTCACTCACCTGAACGTCAGAAACACAAGATCACGTTCATCTTGTGAAAAAAAACAGGGCTCACACTCACCTTTTGACAGACTAATGTAATTTTTTCATGATTACTGGGACTTACATTTTCAATGTTTAACTACTGAATTATTAGTGCGGCGTAAAAGAAAAACACTTGCGTCTAAATCGTTTTAAATAAGTGAACATCTAAATGAGTACATTTACTACTTAAAGTGTGTAAAACAGTTTTTAAAAAATATTAAATATGTAGCGTAATTTACTTTATGATAAAACGGTGATCAAATTAACTATTAGCTTGGTAATTATAAAACTTTACAGAAATTTGTAACAAACACTATGCAATCGTTTCAAACATCTTTATAAACTAAACTTTAATTGTGTAATAAATGATTAGTAAATTAAAGCTAATTGTGAAGTTTGTAGAAATGCATCATTTAGATAAGACAGAATAAACATTTTACATTTTATTTTGTATTATTTAATAGTTGTATTCCATTATTTAACTAATGGAAATTATAATTTAAAAAAATGTATTTTACTTTTTTTTTTTTAAATAAAACGAATACTTAAAACTAGTACTAATAATGGAAACTGACATATATATATAATTTTTTTTTTTTATGTCAGCAAAGGCTATTTTCGTGGCAAATACGATTTAAAAACAAACAAACAAATACAATAAAAACCAGCGAACAAACAAAAACTATTTATAAAATCACAAGATTTTTTTTACATTAACGTGATAAAAATTCTAAAACTTTCAAAAAAAATTCTAAAATATTTCTTCTTCAAAAATAAAAATACACTTTAAACATGCATATATATACATGCAAATAAACAAACGTGTACAAACATACTGCAGTAGAAAAAATAAAATAAAAGATAAATATTCTATATAATATATGTAAAATCACACGGCTAAGACTCATGTTTTCACGACATTCAGCACGATTGCAAATGTGATACTGAGTTTATACACTGACTTACATTTTTGACATTATTGATCATTTTGCTCCAAAGTGTAACAGCAATCAATTTAAGGCAAATATGGCGATTAAAATAATACCCGGAAAAGTAACTTTTTTTATTATTACGCTGACAAGTGAATGGCGGACAAGCAAAGCTTAACTCCGAGCCCTGTATAAATTGACTTTTTACTTCAATATTAAAATAATAATGGAAGCTATGAGTGAAAAAATAACGTGACCCTGGAGCACAAAAAAACCCAGTCTGAAGTCTCTAGGGTGTATTTGTAGCAATATTCAAAAATACATTGTACGAGTCAAAATTATAGATTTTTCTTTTATGCCATGAAGATATTTTGTACATTTCCTACCGTAAATATATCAAAACTTAATTTTGGATTAGTAATATGCATTGCTAAGAACTTTATTTGGACAACTTCAAAGGCAACTTTCTCGGTGTTTTATATTTATTTTTTTGCTCCCTCAGATTCCAGATTTTCAAACAGTTGCATCTCGGCCAAATATCGTCCTCGTAACAAACCACACATCAATGGAAAGCTCATTTATTCAGCTTTCATGTCATGTATATATCTCAATTTCAAAAAATTGACCCTTATTACTGGTTTTGTGGTCCAGGGTCACAAAAAAAAAAAAAAAATTGTAAAATTTTATTTTTAATAAAACAACACTTTCTAGGGTTTGTGTCTATGAACCAGATGAACTCGAGCGGATTAGAGATGCCCACCTGTACTCTGAATTTCCACAGCGTTCCCACTGGGACTCCAGGAACAGGGCCGTAATGGTTGGAGGGAACGATGGTGCACTGTTTAGTGCGGCCGACACACGCCATACCCTGCAAAAGACGACACCAGTTTCATAAACGCTTCATGTGAACCAATCCCACACCGGTGTCTGTGCATTCGTCCGTCTGAAACACACCTTCCCCCAGTCCCTCTGACTGGACGAGCTCGCCGACGCCATCTTGGCCTTCTTCTTGCTTTCCTTCAGCTTCTCTCCTGCGAGAACAACTTCGCTGGCATCGTTACGGCATTCAGGACAATACCTGCGAAAAAAGACATATATAGTGGAATTGACAGGTTTAAATGTATTTTTTTTATGCTTTATTTGGTCAAACAATTTGCGCAATGGCTTAATGAGCAATTAAATGTAGACAAAAACTTCAACTTTTTACAAACATTTTGCACATTTATTTTGCCAGAAGATTATTGGTTCAAATTTCTCAAGAGTCGATTTAATGTTGCTTTGAATGAACGTATAAGATGAAAGACAAGTAATAAGTGAAGAAATCGTAACAAGAATTGTTTTATGAACACTTTGTTGTTGTTTTTTAAATTCATCAATTTACAAATGATAGTTACACCAAACTATTTAATAGTTTTAAATACTTTTAATATTGCATAAAGTTGTCTTTCTTCATTAAATAATTAAATTAAGTTGGTAGATAAATTTGAGAACCCTTGCGAACATGAAAACAGAGCTAAAGCTAACAGTGGTTTGATTTTGGAAGAAGTTTTTTGGTTCAAATCCCTCAAATGTCGATTTTTTTGTTGCTTTGGAGAAATGTATTGGATAAATGATGAGTAATTGATTACGGAGAAATATGCAATTATTTTATGAACATGAATTTTAAAACTTAGTTTAACATATATTGTAAATATATTTAAATATTGTACAAACAACTTTGTAAGTTAACGAATACATTTTCTTCATTATACAATTATAATAAAGTTTGTAGTTACATTTACACAAACTTTAACCTCTTAAGTGTCACCGGCGGGCCCAAAATCATTACATATTTAAAACAGTAATATCCTATACTAAACAAACTAATCTTGACAAACTATATATCATTTGAAAGCTTACAAACTCTAGTTTTCATATTTGGCGAATGATTTTCAAAATAAATTACAGAGGAGCCGTAATTTATCAATTTGCAAAAATAATATTTTCATATTAAAGCCATGCATTTCAGCCCAAGCCCGATGCGCCCCGACTTATTTATGCCCCTAGGGCCGGGCTTCGGGCCAATTTTCACGTTATAGCTCACATGGGGGCCGGGCCTCGGGCCTTTTTTGGGTTATCCTTCTATTTATATTTTTAGACATTAATAAAAAAAAAATGAGAAGTTGACGTCGACGATAGAAAAACAAACATAGACATTTCATAACCTCATAACTTTCATAATCTGATATTTCAAACCCGTTATAATTACACTGACATACTGACATGACAGTCTCACGCATGCACGCTTTTCCGTCAGCGCGACCCACGATTATACTTCACTTATATCCACTTATTGTAGTAGTAGCTATTATAGGCCTCTAAATTAATGTATTAATCATAGCCTAGTTGGCCAACTAATAATAATAAAATGATGATTCATGCAGCGGTGAGCATTTCTGTGTCTGCACCTTTTGTTGCGGGCCACGCAGCAAAGAAGAGAGCGCTGGCCGAGTTTGAAAACATTGTGGAGCAGGACGAGGATGACGACGATGAAGTACAGCAATACATGCTCCTCAATCACAACATGGAAGGTGATGGACGAGATGTGCTGCACGAGACCCTGCTACCGCAACTGTCAAGACTGGCTCGCTCTGTGTTTAGTGTCCCGTCGGAAGCAGCGAACGTGTCTTCAGCGCAGCGGGAAGAGAGGAGGACTGGGTTAAAACCTTACACTCTCTCCACGATGCTCTGTAAGAGACTGTTCTAACTTTTCATTTGACTGGACTTTATTTTCGTTTAACTGTTGGAAACTAAAGGAAAAATAATGGACATGTTCTGTGGTGCATTTTTGAGGTAAGATAACCTGCAAGTTTGTTTTTAATTAATTTAATTTGTTTAGATTGTAGGCTATTTCTCATTTCGTTTGCGAGCGCTGTTGCGAGCCTGCCTCAGTATTTCAATTTTTTATTTTATTTTACTCACTGTGGTTTAATAAATAAACATATGTTAAACTAACTGTCTGTGTGATATGCTTGAAGTGTTTTAGATCTATGGATTTTATTGTAGCCAAGTAAAGTATTAGCGTTAATTTGAGAGGATTAATTGATTAAATATGTTTTAGGCTACTCGCTGTCGGCTCGGCTGATTAACGTAAATCTTAATTTTAAAAAATGCTCCAAACATTTTTCTAAATTAACTTGATAAAGAAATGAAAAGAAACATAACACAAAACTGACCCCTTTTTTAATTGTTGCAAATAGGGCAGGCTTTTGCTGTGTAATAAAATAAATAAATAAATAAATAAAAACACGGGCTTGTGTCGGACTCGGGCTGATAATTCTGATGAGCTGTCGGACACGGGTCGGGCTAGGGCCTGAGCGTCTCGGGCCAGGGCCGGGCTCGGGCCTAGATTTGAGGCCCGTGCAGGGCTCTATTTCATATTCCTAAGGCGTGTTCAGACCTTTATTTTGAAATAGCAATGAACATGAAAAATCATGAAAGAATGGTTGAAACCTCAGTTTGTTTTCATGCCAAGTGTTCAAAAGATATCATCCATTCAATTATTTTAGAATAAAAGATATGAAAATGTTTTAAATATAAAGAAAAAAATTATAGATTCACCATTTGTGATGTGGCAGCGAGCTATACCGCACATACGTGTTCTTTTTATGTTTCTTAGAGGTTGGATTAATTTCAAAATCTGCCAAACTTCCCATATTACTTATGAATAGAATATCTACTTCATAAATTGTATGAAAATTGTGAAAAATTAAAATGGTTCAGATCACTCAAAACACTTATGGAAATGGAGGCGACCTTATATGGGCAGTAATGGAGTCTGGTTGTCACCTAGTGAAAATGTTTGGTACTGCGCCCAAACAAAATCTCACTGAAAGCTCATTTTTTGAGATATCAACCTAAAATTTGAAACAACTTACTCAGATTTTTGGCTTTGAATTTTTAGCAGTTTTAGAGTCGCTCTGTTTCACTTTCTTAATTTATTTCACTTCAACACAAACACTTTGTACAATTTTATTTATTCCATTTTAGAGCCTAGTGTAACAAATCTATGCAAAGTCTAATCGATGAAGAAAAAGTTCGCTGTAGTCCACTTTGATAAAATTGAAATATTTAAGTTTGTAGCTAAAGCGAACAATTTTGTTGTTGGTTGTTGGTTCAAATCCCTTAAGAGTCAATTTAATGTTACTTTGGAAGAACGTATTAAATGAGCAATTTGTGACAGATTTACACAAATTCAGCAATTTACAAATTATATAAAAAATTGTTACACTAACCTATGTAATGGTTTTAAATAGCTTTAATATTTTAAAATATTATAGAAAACATTGTATAGAAAATGTTAACTATAACAAACTTTATTATACAATTCAAATATTTAAGTTTGTAGATAAAATTTAGAAACTTTGTCACCAGAAGGTTGTTGGTTCAAATCCCTCAAGAGTCAATTTATTGTTATTTTGGAAAAATGTATTAAATGAGTAATTCGTGACGGAGAACTAATTTACCAGTCTTCGTCAGAAGAATGTTTTTTTCAAGCGATTCACACAAATTGTGCAATTTACAATATTAGAGATTGTTACACTAAGCTATATAATTGTTTTAAAGATCTTAAACATACTTAAATCTTGTAAAAAAAAAAAAAAAAAAAATGAAAATGTATGGAAAATGTCAACTATAACAAACTTTCAGTATCCAATTCAAATATTTAAGTTTGTAGATACATTTTAGAAACTTTGTCACCAGAAGGTTGTTGGTTCAAATCCCTCAAGAGTCAATTATGTTACTTTGGAAGAATGTGTTAAATGACCAATTAGTTACAGAGAACTAATTTACCAGTCTTCGTCAGAAGAACTAATTCTGCAATTTACAAATTATATTAAAGGTTGTTACACTAACCTATGTAATTTTTTTAAATATCTTTAATATCGTGTAAACAAAACGGTACCAAAAAAGTTAACTAACAAACTTTCGTCATTATACAATTAAAATACATAAGTTCATAGATAAATTTGAGAAACTTTGCGAGTTTTTTGACGTCACCAGAAGGTTGTTGGTTCAAATCCCTCAAGTGTTGATATGTTGCTGCTTAGGACAAAACTATTAGATAAAATTGTTTACCAGTCCTCGTCTTCGGGGATGGTGGTGAGTGGCGGGTTCAGGCAGTACATGTGAAAAGCCATGTCGCATTCGTCGCACAGCAGCTGTTTGTCGGGATCCTGCTTCACGCCACAAACGTGACAGTTGCATATGCGGCAGTTCTTCTTCGGGTCGTCTTTGCAGACCTTGCACTCAGGTCCATTTGACCCTGATTTGACAAAAACGAGGCACCTTATAGTTTGTGCTCAACATACGAAGTCAGAATACCGCAAAATGTAAATGTTGGATCGAAACGACACAAAGTCAGACTCACTCTTGAGAGGGCTGTCAGAAGAGGCCCCTGGACCCTCCAAACTTCCCGGCTCTTCGATCTTGTAGATTTCGGTTACGAACATGATGCGACAGTCATTGAGAGAATCACCAGCATCTCTGTAGAAAATGTTCATTAATAAAAACGAACAGCAAGACATTTATAGTGGAACCAATGCAATTTTAAATATCTTTTAAACCATTTTAACTGTATAAATTACATTTCTAGATAAATAATTACTTTGTGAACAAATAATAACTGAACAAACCAACAGAAAGAAAAAGTATTATGGAATAGACAATTTTAAAAGGATTTCATGAGCAATTAACATAAAATTCGTTGTGTTAACTGAATGCAACATTGCATAAAAAGTAGTTTGATATTTGTTTTATGAACTCTTTTAGAGATTTACTTACGAATTAATGAGTAATTAAAGTAATGAAATAATTACATTAAATATATTTGTATATTTTTAAATGTGATTTTAATTGTATAATAAAACGTTTGAAATAATTACAATATTTAAGTTCTGTATAGCTATAATAAATATTGTAATTAAACTTTGTTTTATTTTTGTTTTTTTGTAGCAAACCAACAGAAAATAAAATAAATGCAAGGCGATTTTCATGAGAAATTAATGCTAATTTGTACATAATTTACATTGTAAATTATGTACAAAGTGTTTTGAAACATTCCTTTGAGTTTACACTTTACAAGAGATTTAAACAAATAATAACTTAAATATTTTTAATACCTAAAACACACAATTGGATTTAAATTTGTTGAAACATACATTTTAATTGCATAGTAAAACTTCATAATTAAGTTCATATTTAACTACGCATTTAAAATAATCATAATGTTTGTACATAATTCAAATTAGAAACAAACATTAGACCAATAAAAAATGGTCAGCAAGACATTTATAGTGAAATAGACAATATTTAGTTATATTTCCTTATGGAACAAGACAACTTTCTTAAGAAGTTGCAATTAATGCAAATACGTTTAGCTAACTGAACTCGACTGAACAAATAAAATGTTGGTCAAACCACACTTGCATTTGTTTGGCTAAAAGCTTGGATTAAGGAAGTGCAAAAGATGCATTTCAACGAATCTTAGTAACCAAAGAATTGATTGGCAGTTTTTGACTTCCATACAGGCCTGTCACGATAACTTTTTGCTGTGCGATATATTGCCCCAGAAATAATTGCGATAAGTGATAATTCTACATGACCATTTTATGCCACAGAGTGTATAATCATAATGTAACAGCATAATAATGCAAGAAGTCCTACACACTTCCAAATGACAACATTTTATATTTAGATCATGGATATTAAGTATCAAAATATTAGATACCTTAAAAACCTAAATAGTAAATAAACATTTTCTTACAAAGTAGAAAAAGAAAAATGCACAAAGAGATTTTACCATCTACATATTTTTCCCTGACCTTCTTTTCTCAGTCTCTTTTCGGTAACCCGTTTGGTAACCAACAATTGGTAACCTGTTTGGTAACCAACAATTGGTAACCCGTTTGGTAACCAACAATTGGTAACCCGTTTGGTAACCAACAACTGGTAACCCGTTTGGTAACCAACAATTGGTAACCTGTTTGGTAACCAACAATTGGTAACCCGTTTGGTAACCAACAACTGGTAACCCGTTTGGTAACCAACAATTGGTAACCTGTTTGGTAACCAACAATTCTCAAAATATCTTTTGTGTTCAACAGAATAGAAGCCCATTTGGAACAACTGGAGGATGAGTAAATTAGAGATTTGTCTTTTTTTAGTTGAACTATCCCTTTAAAAGTCTAAATGTTGGCCTACCCGAGCAGGATCTTGCCGTAAACCTCACGTTGGGTGCGCTTCTCCCTCGTCCTCTGGATCTCGGCGTCGTACCAGTAGCCGCGCTCCTTGGGCTCATCAGGGTTGTAGTTCACCATCACGATCATGCCCTGCTCCAGCTGGTGCCATTGGTAGATGGTGCGCGCTCGCGGACGGACATCTTTCCCGCGCAGCTGCACCACGCCATTCTCAGGGTAACTGCACAGAGCAAACCCACGCGAATAACAGCCACTGGCGTGGGATGATCAAACAGACCGTCTGTGATGAACGGTTTAAGATGCAGATGAAAGGAAAGACTGAAACTTGGAGACAGTAACAGGTGCATGAAGCGCTCAATGATGAATCCAGGTGTTCACTATGATAAAATCAGTTCAAAGTTGGAGGGGAAAAACCCTATATTTTGTAGATCATTTCAGCGGGTTTGGAAAAAAAGAAAGTCAGGCATGTCTGTTGTTAGTAAACTTAAAAGCCTTAAAAGCTTAAGTCGATTCAACCTTAAAATTAGGCCATAAAAACATCTGACTGAAAACAACTTGAGATTCAGAAAGTGAATCTTTCCCCGCCAACATAAAAGTTGCCAGCAATTTTGATGATTTTCACTAAAATTTAAATTGATGGCCAACAGTATATTTAGGTGTATGAATATTTGAATATGCAACACACCAAGATCAAAGCCTCTACTTCTAAACAAAAAAATTATAATTTTATTCTATTTTAATTCAGTATGATTATCAAAGCATAAATCCAGTAACCTCCAAAGCTTGCACACAGTCATGCACAACTTCCTTGATCATTTTATTCCATAACATTATGCATTTTTCATTTATATGCTGTCTACTGCTAATGATCGTATAATTTTTTCAAATGCATACGTTTACATACGAGATCGCTTTTGTTTTGTTTTTTATTCCTGTTCTTGTGTTTTTGTTGGTGTGGGGGGTTTGTACTCATACAGAAGATGTGTATTGGCGCCCCTGAGTTAGGGCTGGGCGATATATCGAATATTACCGATACTATCGGAATAATTTTGACGACGATGTACAATTTGAATATGTCGGGAATATCGAATATTTCAAATTCAAGCATGCTTTCCCAAAAGAACGCGCCGAATGTCCAAAAAAGGAACCTGTAACTGCTGACTGCTCTACGCCCCTCTACTACGAGAGCTGTAATGATAGCGGTTGCCAGATAACAAGAGTTTAAATCTCCCAATCAGAGCTCCACTGTTACAAGAATACATTTTCTGCCCGGTGTTTGCTTATTTTAAGCAATCTGGCAACCATGCGCACGTGCTCACTCCTCATTGCGGAAGAGCCGCCGACGCTAATCTGAAAACACTAACAAGCTGGAATTGAGCGATCTAATGAAAGCGTCGTTCAGCCAGTCTGTGTTCTGTCGTGAGATTTCAACTGTATTGTTTGCATTTGTGATGGCAAAATAAATGCACTTACTCGACCGCTGATGTTTGAATAGAGAAACATAGGCTATGGCCATTTGGAATTACTATTGGGGAATTTCACTGATATGTTTACCAGTTTCCATAATATAGACAGAGAAAATGCAAAAGTCTTTGGTATTCATTTATATATATTTATATATAAGAAATAGCTATGTGCTTCACCAACTAGCTCCCCATCTAAGAGGGTTTTTAGTGTCAGTAGGAACAGTTTCATGCCACAGAGCTTCTCTTAAAACCACAGACAGTTGACAGACTTAAAAACTTGTTAAAAAATTTAAATAAAATACTTATCCCAGTTGCATAGTTTAAATTGTGAATTGCATGCACTAAAAAGTTGACAGAATGCACTTTCTGTAACTGTTACTTAATTTGCACTGCTTCAGTTACATATAGGCCTACATGTATTCATTAATAAAAAGCAGTAAGTGATCTCTTCGTCTAGATTTTTTAACTGCTTAAATTAGCTGTTTAATCTAAATGTTTTTTTTTTTTTTTATGGGCAAAAGAAAATCATGTTTTATTTTTTATTATTTAAATGCAAACATATCGAGATACATATCGAATATCGTAAAAAATTTGAAAATATCGAGATATCATTTTTTTTTGTATATCGCCCAGCCCTACCCTGAGTGTTTAACTCAAAAACTCTTCAATGGAAAAAGAGTCAACTTGGACTGATTCATGACTCAGTGATTCATTTAAGATATTTGATTCAGATTAATTTGGGTATAGTTACATTATAAAATCTATTTCACTTGCAGAAAGATTCTCTCAATGTTGATGTTGTAAATTACATTGTATATTTGTTTTTGCATTCAGCTCACAAGGACTCGATATAAAAAGGTTTCTTGCCATTATTATGCATGATTCTTTTGCATCGGAGAAGAAGTTTCACAATCAGGATTAATGCGATATGTACAGTAACTAAATATTTAAACTCACTCTTCGTATTTGACGTGGTAAATGATCTCCTCTTCTCCATCAGTGCCTACGTCTTCATCCGAAGACTTTGTTGTTTTTGTCACATTGATGATCTGCGCCTCGAACCAGGCACCCATGTTTAGGTCTCGAGCATCCACGAACTCATTTATCTGGAAAAAAGTAAAAAAAATTACATTTACTATCTGATGGGGAAAAGCCAGTGAGACATTTGAAGTAGAATCAATATAATGCAAATCGATACGCAACAATCTGCCAAAAAAATTTATTAAGTTAGAGTCATTTTATGCAAGTTGTCACATTTGTCATTTTTCTTAAGTGAACGAAACAACTTGTGTAAAAAGTGACTTTAACTAATATTAAACATTAGTTTGGATACATCAGAACGGTTTTACAAACGCTTTACGAATGATTTACACATAAATTACAATTTAGAAATTATTTTAGAGCCTAGTGTAACAAAAAAACTTTAAATATCTTTAAAATATTTAAATACTGAATCACTTTGGATAAAAGCGTCTGCTAAGTGTACTGTAAATATAAACAAAACTTTACTATAAAAACTATAATTAAAATGAATTTAATTTTACAAAGTAAAAATTAATTTAATTGTATAAATTAGTGCTGTCAACGTTAACGCGTTAACGCATGCGATTAATTTTTGTCTGGTTTAACATGTCAAAATATTTAACGCAATTAACGCAGCATCCGTATTTTCTGCCATCCGTTGGCTAGCTTTACATTATATGATCACGCTCTTATTCATTTAAATGCTTTTAAACATTTCAAGCGCGGCAAGACAAAAGAGAATGCGCTGTCTGTGAAAGCCCTTATGTGACACATACACACACACACACACACACACACACACACAAACACACACAAACACACACAATGCATAGACAGGGCGCCAGAATCCAGTTCTCTTGCGCTTGAACTAACAATAAACATCCCAAAGTGTCAGTTTTGTCGATTATCCTCATAAGAGCAATCTTAAATGATTTATATAAAGTCTAAAATGAACAAAAAGAGTTGTGAGAGAATGAGGCGAGATCCATAGACAGTATATAAACGGTGAGATCCGCGTGTCTTCTGCTCTTAAAGGGACAGCAGCCAATAAAGCTTCCTGTCAGTAAAGTTAAAGAACAAAGGGAACAGAGAAAATGACTCGCTACTCTTGACTAAATAACTTTTGTAGCTTTAATAAGGATTAACTATTTAATTTATAGTTTATGCAGTGCATACTGCATATAACTTTGATAACTTTATTAAATTTATGTATATTTCCTAACTGTTAAGACAGGAAGGGCAGGAGTAAACATGACATTTATTATGGGTTTATGTTAGCATTGTTTTAGGTTTACTTAAATTAAAAACAGTTATATTTTTGAAAAATCAGTAGCTGTATTAATATCAGTAATACTGGCCTTCATTCATAAAAAGATGCCATTTAAACAAGTATTTAAAATATACTGTCTTTATGTTGTTTCTACATTAATTTGATTAACTGTGAAATTATTACATTAAAAAATATATTAAAAATGTACAAAAACATTTCTTTTTTTATTGCGATTAATCACAGAAAAAATGTGTGATTAATCTAGTTAAAGTTTTTAATCGATTGACAGCACTAGTATAAATATCTTATCTTTAGATATTACGGTACAAACAAAACATTCACTATCCCCCAAAAAAAAGAAACAAAGTTTGTTCATACCAGCATTTAAATCATTACGTTTGTAGATGATTTAAAAATACAAGAGACAAACTTAGCAAGAAAAACGTCAAAATGAAAAGACGTTTATAGTGGAATCAACAATTATGCTAATTAATATGCTCACTGAACGCAACTAATTGCACAAAGTGATTTTACAAGAAGTTCATGCAAAAAAATAAAAAAAAAGGTTTTACAAATGCTTAACCAAATTACACAAATTTAACAATCAAGAAAAGATTTAAGAGCCTAACGTAACAAAAAATATATATATACACACAATTTAAATATCTTTAATGTATGTAAATATTACAAACAAAACATTTTAAAAATATTATATAAAAGCTAAAAGCTAATTAAAAATTAATTTGTTATATAATTAAAATCACTTGAGGCCAACGAGATGTTTATAGTGGAATCGACACTTTGCCTATCAGATGTGACACGGTGTCTAATAAAGTAATGATTTTCTCACCTTGTAAAAGCCAAATCCAGGGTGGATTAGGTCCGGCGCGTCGGTGTGTCCAGAGGTCCCAGCGCTCTGGCTGTCGCTCTCTTCGTGCGTGGAGCTCTTATCCGACTCGCTCTGGGCCGATCCGCAGCCAGAGTCGGAGTCGGACAGCTCGGCCTCTTTGTCCTTCGGCAGCGGTGCCTGACGCACTAGAAGCTGCACGATGTCATTTAACCCAACGTTATAATCGAAGAGCGTGTGACCGTCTTCCATCTATCAATGACAAAGACAACTTTAGAACAACACCACACAAAACACTGGTTAATTTTTTTTATCACCTCATCAATTTAAAGAGATAGGTCACCCAAAAATAAAGAGATTATATTTTGACGACTGTTTGCAATCAATGTTTTTTCTTCCCCTACTGTGGAAGTCAATGGTAACCACCAACTGTTTGATTACCAGCAATCTTCAAAATATCTTCTTCTATGTTTAACATAAAGCAACTCGTTCTGGTTTGGATTGACATGAGGGTGAGTAAATGACCATTTAAATTTTTGGGTAAGCCAGACCCCTATAAGCCAGATAAAACCAATCTCTGCCCACATTAGAGAAGTAAAATGGTTTTTGAACCTGTTTGCCCCTGTAAAAGAGTCGCTGCCTCTGGGGTTCTATGGTGAAGAGCTCGGCGATCTTCACGCGAAGCTCGTCCACTTTGGTGAGCTTGGACAGAGAGTCGACCCGATGGGTCTCCTTGCCATCCATGGTGCGCACCTGGATCCACATGGCGGCAAACCTGCAACGAGCGACGTCAGCGAGTGAGATCGTTTCCCGCCTTGCTTTTTATAGTTCAGACAATGGCTCCGAGCCAAGACCTTCAAACGAGCAGGAAAAAGGTGTTCGTTTCACAGTGACGTGAGCAACACAGGCAGCTTTTTCCTCATTCGTCTCCTTCAGCCCTTTTAGGGTTGATACTCTGAGAAGCTGCTTTATAGCAATCTCTTTCTTTACGAATTTACGAATGTAGAGTTGTGTTACCTTTACAAAAAAGCCACACATTAGCATGATACAGCGATGCTACCGAATGGTAAAACCCAAGATACTTTCATTTCAACATTATTTGAGCAATATTTTCCATTAGTTTTCCAATTTACAAGTTTTCCATGAACGTCCAAATATGGAGTAGGTGTATATAATGAGACTAAATGATTACAATGGTATTACAAACATACGCTAAAGAACACTAATGTAAAGCATGGCTTTACCAAGGTATATGCCTAAAAAAAAAAAAGTGGTCTTGCCATGGTACATACCCAAAAAACACAGCTTTACAATGGTATATGCCCATCAAACATGCTATTACCAAAGTACATGGCAAAAAAAACAACAACATGGTATTACCAGGACACATGCCCAGATACATGGTTTTACCAAGCTACATGCCAGAAAAACATGGTATTACCATGGTGCATGCCCAAATTATGTGGTTTTACCAAGGTATGTGCCCAAAAAACTTGGTATTATCAAGCTACATGCCAGAAAAACATGGTATTACCATGGTGCATGCCCAAAATGTGGTTTTACCAAAGTATGTGCCCCAAAAACATGGTATTGCCAAGCTACAAGCCAGAAAAACATGGTATTACCGAGCTACATGCCAGAAAAACATGGTATTACCATGGTGCATGCCCAAAATATGTAAATTTACCAAGGTATGTGCCCAAACAAGACATTACCAATGGTACAAACCATGGTATCACCATGCTACCGGTCAAGATTCAGTTTCTTATTCTCCATTCCTACAGGCGAAGTAGTGTATAATAGTTAAAAAAAAATTTTTTTTGACATCTTAGCTCTCCAAATCAAGCCTGTTATTGGCGGAAATAGACCCCTAACGTCACTCAATGGCACTGCAGTGGGTGAAATAACATCAGTCTTTATGTTGACGACTTTAAACCAACAACAGGAAGCTGGAATGAGTCTTGACCTTCATAAATGAGTCTAACTTACTTGAGCTGTTTTGGTAGGAATCAGTCACTTCAAACGGGAATAATTTAATTAAGGGGCTGTGCGCTGTTCATGACGTGGCTGGTCTTGAATCAAAAACTCTTAAATTACAAACATAAACTAAGACAAATTGAAGACGAGTGGAATTACTAATCATTTATTATTTTAAATTACATATAATTAGTTTAAGTAGCACAAACCATTCAGAATTCCTACTTTAGGATATTTGGCCAATATAAATACATTCAAAAGACAAAGACAGAAACGTGTGAAAAGCACTAAATATTATATAAATATTACATTTTCAATTATATAAATATTAACATGCACACGATAAATATACAAGTTTATTCATATTTATACAGTAAAATAAGGCGCGTTCGCACGATTTCATAACTAATAACTTTAAATAAAAACCGAAACTGGATCTTTACCTGTAAACTTCCTCTTGGGAACAGAAGACGTGACTTTAATTCAATAAAAGCGTTAAAAGTGTAAAAACGTTGCACTTATGTTACAGTTCAACCCCGCTGAGAAACACACTAAACCTAGGGCTCGAATCAATAAAAGTGTGTTCAACAACGTGTTCCCCTCCCGCCGCGGGCACGGCGCGCCGCTGATTGGAGGAGCGGAGTTCCGAGCCGCTCGCTGATTG
Source organism: Carassius carassius (assembly GCF_963082965.1). Classification (NCBI taxonomy): domain Eukaryota; kingdom Metazoa; phylum Chordata; class Actinopteri; order Cypriniformes; family Cyprinidae; genus Carassius; species Carassius carassius. Next base: position 1,940,354 of record NC_081802.1, read on the forward strand.
GTCGGGCCGCGCGTCACTTACGCGCGTTGCTGGAGTTTAGGCTCAGCGCGCGAAACCCTGCTCTCGTTGTCGCACATGCTCGGCTCCGCTGTAATCTCGCGAAATCTGGCGAGAAATTACATAATAAAAGCACACGCTAAAATAGTCACTTATTTTCAATAAATATATATATAATTAACATGTGTTTACTAAATGTAAGTAAAATTAAATATTTAAATATATATTGAACATCAAGTGATCAACACGTAAACAATTAAATTATTTAATTAATAATATAAACATTGCTGTTAATGTTGAATCTTAGAATTAATAATTAAAATATATATATGGCAATTTAAATCACGCGTGGAAAAGCTACGGTTGTTATTATTTTTTATTATTATTGTTTATTCATGATTACAATGCCTGTTTTTTATTTGAAAGTTTAGTAAAGTGATAGATAAATAAATAGCAGAAATAATTAAAATCATTTCCTACTGCCATCCTCTGGTCAAATTGAGCCCTACAGAAGTCCACAAAGTATAACTTCTTCCGCATTTCCAAGAGAACGCGAAATGTAGCCATTCAGTCTTTGGAAACACCCATGTGTCACTTAATGTTTGAGATACAAAACAACCCCAAAACAGCGTCTTTATGTCGGACAATCGGTCCTTTGCTTCTAATTTACCGTGTGTGCTGTGAAGCTCTCAACGTATGTTTCTGTTTCTCAGTTCCTGCTTCTGGATGAATGCAGAACTATAACAAAGGTAAGACACGTTTTTTATGCTTCTTTGTAATGTTTATAAGATACATATGAATGACGTAGTATATATGTATACGTTATTTGGTCAAACGTGACGTATGAGGGTCATTTTAGACTTCGCTCTTTGAAGAAAACAGTCGATGAATACATCAGAAATCCATTTGATTATTCATACACCATTTATGATCTAGTCAAGGAACCCAGATAACAGGGAACGTTTTCAGAACGTATATTGTAAAGTTGTTGCAAGGTTCTCTCGAAGTTACGAACAAAAGTTAATATATAACGCTCGTTCAAAGTTCTGCTAATAATGTTCTCAAAACGTTCTCACAAAAACATTTAAAGCATCATTTTTTTTATAAAACATATTGGTCTGATGTTTTTAAATATTGCCACTTGCTTCAAAGAACGTTCAAAAGTAACGTTTCCGTAATGTTCGCAAAATTCTAACACCGAACGTTCCCTTAACGTTTGCATTAAACGTTTTTAAAACATTGAAAAAAGGGACATTTTGAACGTTTAGAGAACATCCAAAAGTACAAAATTATAAAACGTTTCCCTTAATTCTAACATAACCAAGAACTTTAAAAAAAAACGTTTAAAAAATAATAATATTTTGAATGTTTAGAAAACATCCAATAGTAATATTTCCGTAATGTTCGCAAGTTGATAATATGAAATGTTTCCTTAACGTCTGTATAACCCTGGGGGGCAAAAAAAGCTTTTACAAAATTTTTAAAAAACTTTCGGAGAACATACAGAAATAATGTTTTAAGAGGAGTTTGAACCTGTGATATATTCTTCGGGGGATTAAAGGAAAATAAATGTAAATAAAAGAGTTATCTTTTTTGCATATGAAATTTTCACATTTTTGTTAGCTGGGGGCATATTAATATTGAAATATTGTAATCGTCTGATAACTTTCACATTTTCTTTCAGCATTCAGAAGCTCAAGCTCATCTAAGTGACTTTACATTGATTGGAATGGCTTGAACATGTAATATGAGCGCACATATTCACGTACGATCATCTGAATCTGCGTAAACAATGGCAGATGGTGGAGTAGAGCTTATGGATCAAGGATTTGCAAATCTTGCCAAGGCATTTGAAATCCTTTCCCAGGCTGGACCGGAGCGATGGCTCAGTCTGACGTTAAAAATGAAGCGCAGTCGGGCCGAGGAATTGGTGAATGCCATGTGCTTGATTCTCCTTAAGAGGATTGGAGATGCGCACGCTAAGCTAACGGCTAACAGCGACAGCAGCATTGGAAAATACTTGGCCGAAATGGTCAGATTGCATGGAGAACGTGTCAACAGTAGCCACATTGGTGGCTTTAAGTCAACAGACACCAATACGTTATTGGATATTGCCAGAATTTTTGCCATTTTGGTGCAGGAGAGATTGTGCGACAAATCGTTACGAGATCAAGCATACTGCAAGGCTCTTGCGTCGAGCAGAGCGGCTGGTTTGCTATCTTTACACCTCGAGGAGGAAGTAAAGCAAGTCTGCGGGCCTGACATCATCAACGAATCCAACACCGAACTTTCTACTGAAACGTACAATTTGACGTCTCTAGAGCGACACGAAAGCCCTCCATCATCTCAGCAATTAAGTTCACACTATAGTCTTGAAATTAGCTTGCCAGTAGCTAAAGAATCCAGTATGGACCAATCAAAGCCGATGAGTCTACGAACGCCAACGGATAGCGAAACTACAGCAAGCCAAGACCAACTACGACATCATGTTAATAGATCAACTAATATTTGCGCAAAGGACCAGCTACCAACAGAGGAAGTCAATTGCGCAACAAAGTTGAAGCAGTGTCTAGACGATAAATCAAGCTCCCAACTTGTGACATCCAAAAACACGAATGTCAATTTTTCGTCCATCCCAAACGATGGCGACAAACTTCGAGCTCAACCACTAAATGCTACAGATCACAAACCGTCAACTCAACAGAGTTTTCGCTCTCTAGAACCGAGCCAAAGCGACGTGGAAGAAACGTTTTACGACTTTGTGATCCTACACGAAGCTGAAGATGCAGATGAGGCGGAAAGACTCAGAGACAAACTTGAGAGTATCATCCGTGGAGTCGGCGCAACATTTTCCGATGAATTTGCGCAACCTGGAAAGTCAACGTTGCGATGTATGGAGGATGCAATTGAGAACTCTGCATACACGCTGCTGCTGCTAACCCAGAACTTCAACTCCAACCTCAGCGCAACCAGCGCAGATTCGGCGATCGTGAATTCGCTGGAAAACCACCACAAAATGAACTCCGTAATTCCGCTGCTACCCCGCAAAAACTGTTTGTCGCGCAAAAGTTTTCCGTTGGTGCTTAAGACGAAGGTTCCTCTCGATGAAAGCAGCAGAATGTTCGAACGCAACGCCCAAAAGGCCATCGCACGAGAAAAAGTGGCATTACAAAAGAAGGTTTGGAAGAATAAACAGCATTGTAAGAAACTAGTCGAAGAACAGAAGAGACAACAAGAGGAGAACGCCATAAAAGCGGAGCTACGGAAACAGGAGGAAAAATTAGCACGGATGAGACTAGAAAGCAAAATGCAGCAAAATAACATGTTTTATCCGACATCTGCACCGATGCATTCACCTCCGCCGCATGGGACGATGCACTCACAACATGACGCATGCCAGCAACAGCAGCAGCAACCGTCGTACATCCACATCGAGAACGCTCAGAACGTTATGATCGGAAACCACTCAACCATGAATATCGACCATGTTAAAAACTCGCCCAATGAGTTTGATTCTTAAACCTGATGTTTAAAGTGATTTATCACTAAAACAGGTCACATGCGTTACTGAAAAGAAAACTTGTTTTAGCAAATCAGGTTTGCTTACATCTGGTTGCCTGATGTGTTTTTAGGGGGCGGGGTTTGGAGAATGCTTGATGATTGACTACAACTACCAAAAAGTACAAGAAATAGTGTTCCGTATCATTGTATTAATCCAACATTAGGGCTGTCGGTTTGTTTTATGGTGGATTATTGGTCTTTTTTTTTTTTTTTGAGTCTAAGCTTCATTTCCATGTTCAACATAATTCATATGGTTATTACAGTTAATTTTTGCTCTAAAGATCATAAAGTTGATAAAGAAAGACACGTCAACTGAGAGCAAAATGGTGTTACTGTGAGGTAAAAAGGTTTTTTTTTTTAGTAAAATAAATTAAATCACATGCCAGCATGGAAAATGTTTACATTTTTTTTTCTTTTGTTTGATTTATGGTAATGTTCTCTCATGACAAACTATGCTAAATTATTCTGTAATTACTGTGGGGAATTTCTTAAGTTCTGAATAAACGATAAGCTTGTATAAAAATAAATTATGTGTTTAGTGGATTTTTATATGAAATAAGAATTAGAAATATTAAGAAATGTATCTTCCTATAAAATATAACGATTAAGAAAATGAATTGTTTGAATAAACGATTCATGAAAACAAGCCAGCATATAATATGTCTAAACCAGGTCAAAACAGACTTCGTGTTACGTCAGAGCGCAGGCGTCTGTTCAGTGGGTGCTCCTTGCGGCTGCTCCTCCCCCTGAAATGCGTCACAAGGTCACCAGCCAAACAGGTCACTCGCAGCGTTTCCAAGATGGCAGCCTCCTTGTGTCAGTGTTACCAGGTGAGTTTCTCATTTTAAGCGTGTTTTGAGTGTTTATCAACAGCGCTATTAATATGTTCATCCTAAACACAGTGTTCACGATTACAGCAGCACAAGCACGCGCTTGGTTCACCAGAACCGTGCGTGTTTAATGAAGAATGTGTTTTAAGAAATGTGATTAGATTGATTAGTCATGCTTATGAAACATGATTCTAGCCTTTATGGAACATTAAATAATGTAATAATACAACAGACAAAGCTCTAAAATCACATTACTTGAGTACAAATCATAAAAAAAATACTGAGCAGAAATTGGTTATTGTTTTCACACCACTTAACCATAAAGTAACGTGGTTTTACCATGCTTTTTGGACATGTAAGTTAGTAGTTACCATATATGGTATCCTTTGGGGAAGCATTTAAGATATATACATGTAATATTAATTATATTTTGTTTGTAAGTGACATCAGAGCATGTTTATCTTTGACCAGTCTATAGTACCATTCATAATTATGGAAAAACTGTATAATTATGAATGATTTTCTCCTCAGGTGTGTGTCAGGAGAAGTTCTGCACTTTTAGTCGCTCGTCAGTATGCATCATTATACGACAGAGCTCATGTGTACAGGATCGCTATGGCACAGGTGAGTGTCGCACGGCATTCGTTTTTAGTGAAAAGTGTGATTTTCCAGGTTTTTCAACATGCATGTGATGTGCAGGCGAGGTTTATGTCCTCCAGCGGTGGTCGGAAGGGCTTTCTAGGAGAGTTTATGGACAATCTCAAGCAGGAGCTGAGCAAGAACAAGGAGATGAAGGAGAACATCAAGAAGTTTCGCGAGGAGGCCAGAAAACTAGAGGAATCGGAAGCCCTCAAGCAAGCCAGGAGGAAATATGTATGAAGTTTATATTTAATGTATTTCTAAAATAGCCAAACACTTCATTTCTTGATTTTGAAATTGTGTTTTGTTGTTGGTGTCTTCCAGAAAACCATCGAGTCCGAAACAGTTAAAACTTCTGAAGTGTTGAAGAAAACACTCGGGACGATATCAGAGACGGTCAAGGAGGTGAGTGGAATTAACGCTGATTTTCGGGTGCAGTTTTTCTCATTTCAGAGCACATTTATATTTATGTATTCATTAAACGTGCAGGGGTTTGCATAAGTGTTGAACGTTATGTTTCTGTAGAGTGATTGCACTGCAGTATTGCCATGTTAACTAATGAATTAGTTTCATATTTAATTAGATAATGCCTCATGTACATATTTAAACATAATATACAAAAAAAATTGTTAAAAAATTATTTTTTACTCGATTCATCTGGGGTGTCTTGTCTTAAACTGCAGTGATTTGCAAAACTGATCAATGTTGTTGTCTTTCAGTGTGTTATTAGGTTATTGTATCAATCTGCAAAGCATTATATTTATAATACATTTATAAATTATTTTAGGAGGTGATTCATGCTGATTCTGTGTGTTCCTCCTCAGGGTTTGGGAGAAGTCGGCCGTTCGGACATCGGAAAGAAAATCAAAGAAGGCATGGAGGAAGCGACTAAAACAGCCAAACATTCGGCAGAGACGGTGTCTAAAGGTGGAGAAAAACTAGGAAAGACGGGAGCCTTTCGGGCATTATCGCAGGTCCATATCATGATAATCAAAGAAATGCTGTTTATTTGATAAGTGATGGATTATATGCTGTGAAAGTGGAATATAAATGAACTGAATGGGTCAATAGTTTCAGCTCTTGTTGTTTTTAGGGCGTGGAGAGCGTCAAGAAAGAGATCGGTGACCTCGGACAGATCGGCCCGTACCGGACGCCCTCCAGACTCAGGAAGAGGAGCGATTTCTCATCTAAGACAGGAAGCACAGAAGTCTTCAAAGCCAACGAGTAGGTCACCTCACAAGGACTAATGTTATGATGAGATATATATGTGTGTGTTTGATATCTATCAAGATGAAACTGTAGAGCAGCTAAATAATTTTCAAACATTTACTCATGAATGATGTTTTAATGGAGTGTTTTCTTTGTCTTTAAAGGGAGGCGATGGGTGTCGTGCTCCACAAGGACTCTAAATGGTATCAGCAGTGGAAGGACTTCAAGGACAACAATGCTGTTTTTAACAGTGAGTTTAACTGAAATGCATGTGTGACCAGTTGATGGCGCTGTGCTGCAGGGAGCCACTGTACAGGCACATATTCACAGCTGCTCAGTGGCTGCTGATGTCAGTTGCTTTGAAGAGTCCAGTGCATCAGTTAGAGACTTGTTAAGCGCAGTGATAATGAGGCTCAGTAACGAGCCTCCACAGCCCGGAGGCTCAGAGATGAAGACTGTGTGTTGCCCGAAGCATGATGTGACATGTTTGTTTCAGTGCTGGATTGTTGTACAGAGAGAACGACTCACAGTATGTGCTGTGTTATTATCCTGAGTCATTGCATGTGCTTTCCTCCTCCCAGGGATCTTTGAGATGAAGATGAAGTACGATGAGAGCGACAACGCCTTCATCAGAGCGTCCCGCGCCGTCACTGACAAGATGACTGACATCATCGGTAACAACTCCACTGCATCTCTGCTTCCCTATAATAGATGGATGGATGGATGGACGGATGGATGGACGGACGGATGGATGGATGGACGGATGGACGGATGGATGGATGGACGGATGGATGGATGGATGGATGGACGGACAGACGGATGGATGGATGGATGGACGGACGGACAGATGGATGGATGGACTGATGGATGGACGGATGGATGGATGGATGGATGGATGGATGGATGGATGGATGGACGCACAGACGGACGGACGGACAGACGGACGGACGGACGGACGGACTGATGGATGGATGGACGAATGGATGGATGGATGGATGGACTGATGGATAGATGGATGGATGGACGGACGGATGGACGGATGGATGGATGGATGGACTGATGAACGGACGGACGGACGGACGGACGGACGGATGGATGGATGGATGGATGGACGGACTGATGGATGGATGGATGGATGGATGGATTGATAGACGGACGGACGGATGGATAGATGGAAGGATGGATGGAGATACATGGATGGATATATATAGATGGTTGGACAGACGGATGGATAGATGGATAGACAGATGGACGGATGGATGGATGGACTGATGGATGGACGGATGGACGGACGGATGGACGGATGGATGGACTGATAGATGGATGGATGGATGGTTAGACGGACGGATGGATGGATGGATGGAAGGATGGATGGATGGAGATACATGGATGGATATAGATGGATGGATGGACAGACGGACGGATGGATGGATGGATGGACGGATGGTAGGATGAATAGATGGATAGACAGATGGATAGATAGATAGATAGATGGATGGACGGATGGATGGATGGACAGATGGACGGATGGATGGATGGATAGATAGATAGATGGATGGACTGATGGATGGATGGATAGATGGATGGATGGATGGATAGATGGATGGACTGATGGATGGATGGATGGATGGACGGACGGATGGAGGGATGGTTGGATGGACGTATGGTGGGATGGATAGATCGATAGACAGATGGATGGACGGACAGACGGACGGACAGATAGATGGATAGATAGAAAGATAGATAGATGAATCATCATTGTGTTTTCTGCTCTTCTCAGGGGGCTTGTTCTCCAAAACTGAGATGTCTGAGGTTCTGACCGAGATCCTGAAGGTGGATCCGAACTTCGACAAGGACTCCTTCCTGAAACAGTGCGAGCGGGACATCATTCCCAACATCCTGGAGGTCAGACAGCAAACTCCCAGCATGCTTTGCTCTGAAACGCCAAAAAAACTGAACAATGGCTCTGTTTGCAGGCCATGATCCAGGGAGAGCTGGACGTCCTGAAGGACTGGTGCTACGAGGCCGTGAGTGTCTGCTGCTACAGGACTCTGGTGGTAAATTCGATGGTGTAATGCTGGTTTTCACTGGTTCTGCTTGCAGACGTACAGTCAGCTGGCTCACCCCATCCAGCAGGCCAAAGCCATGGGTCTCCAGTTTCACTCCAAGATCCTGGACATTGATAACATTGACGTAAGAACCATCTGCTGCTTCCTAATGACCAGTAACTCCATCAGAGGCTCCTTAATGCAGAATAATGGGATCTCAGAACGTCTGAATTTCATTATGCATCATCGTCGACTTCTCCAGATGTATAAAGTAACTCGTTTCGGTTGTTTTTTTGCTGTAGTTGGCGATGGGGAAGATGATGGAACAAGGTCCTGTTCTCATCATCACCTTCCAGGCTCAGCTGGTGATGGTCATCTGTAATGTGAAGGGTGAAGTGATGGAGGGAGACCCGGTGAGTGAGCGCTCGCATTAGTGAATGTGAATCAGTGACGTGCTTCACCTCGCAGAAATCACTGCATAGAAATCTGTTAAAAGGCCAAACGTAACGGCACACCAGGGATGTTTCTGTGTTAAGAGTTTGGAGTTAATTATCGTTGCCTGCCGCACTCGAGTCGCTGGATATTAGAAACTCTGTTTTATTGCAGACGGCTGAAGGAGCTGTTGTGTATTTGATTAAAGCTGACCGGCTAAAAGCTTGTTTTCAGTTTATGCACAAAGATTTTTCTGCAACATGTCATTTTTAACCCTAAACTCCAAAGAAAACATACAAGATATATATTTTTCTAAAATAAAACAAGACCTTTTCTTTTTAAAGACCATTTAAGTTGTTTTTACTTTTTTTTTTTTTTTTTTAAAGTACATTTCCACATTTTCTTAAAATATTTAATATCTATATACATCTATATATATATATAATTAAACATCTATATATTTAAATCAAAATTTATTATTAATAAAAAATGTATTTAAAATTATATATAAAAATTACTTTACAAATATAATATTTAAATATAGAAAAAAAATGATTTAACAATTATTTTATATAATTTATATTGTGATTATATTATTATTATTAATAATAATAATAAAGAAAATAAAACCTGTTTATATGATTTTTACTATGGATATATGATTAAGCAACTTCCCCATAATTCTAATTAAATATAACTACTTTATGAATTAAACTTTTAATATGTATTGTATTTAAAAAAAAATATTTTATAATAAATATTATTTTATAATAATTTCATGTACACAATCATAATAAAGGAAATTTTTATTTTTATTGTAATGCAATAATAACAAAGGGGGATAAAGTACTTTTTATAAATGTATAAAATATTTTAGATTATTACAAACTTTTCAAAATTTTTAAAATTGTTTATACATTGATTAATTAGAATTTTTTAATGAAAAATTAAATAATAATATGATAATAAAATAAAAATTGAATAGTTAACATTTAAAAATAATTAATTGTACGACAGTCATTTATGAAAACAAAAATCAATATTGAGTGTGATTAAAAAAAAAAAAGTAATAAGCACAAAAAAATACTTAAACCTTAATGCAAATTATATATATATACATTTTTTTTTTTTTTTTTTTATTTTGTAATGGAACATGTACTTTCCACGAAATTCACACATTCGTTGCATTGGTGCATTCCACAGGAAAAGGTTCTCAGGATGATGTACGTTTGGGCGTTGTGTCGAGACCAGGATGAGTTGAACCCTTACGCCGCTTGGAGACTCTTGGACATCTCCGCATCCAGCACTGAGCAGATCCTGTAAACCCCGGCTTCCTCCACACGGACACAAGGGGAGGGATCGGGGGCGTGGCTCAATCAGGGGCGGGGCCACAAACATCAGCTTGTTTTACATAACCCCGCCCCTGGTGTTTTCTCCCAGAGCTCTTCCACAAACCGCAGGGTTTTTCGCGTTGAGCCAAAATGGCCGACGGTTGGACTCACGCCATTCTGAAAGACTGAGAGACTCCGTTTTGTTTGTGCGTATTGTCTGTTTAACTGTTCTGGAAGGAGTATGTAAAGTACTTATCAAGTGCATTTCTACAAAGTTATCAGTGAAAATGTTTAATAATAATTATAATAAATAATTCCTATTGGATTGAATCTAAAGATAACTAGACCTCCGCAGGCGACTTAAATCAAGATACAGTCTGGAATTGGTGTGACAATGGTAGATGTCTCTATTTATTAAAGATTTGATGCAGATTATGTCGTTTTATCAATTACAGATTGTTTATTAAGCCAGCAGTTAGTTTTTTTATATTAATTTCTGCCTCAGTTATGTGGGGCTAAAATACAACGAGACAATAGAAAATGGTTAGATTTTCCTTCTGTATTGCTGGTTGAATTTTATAATAAACATAATATGTATATTATTACATTGCTTTTTATTGCTAATTATTCCATGCTTCACCTCGAAAGATATGTTGAATTTTTCAACTAATTTTATGGTGGGACGATATGAAATGCCCATAGAATTTCAAATGCTGTTTTAATTATTATAATTTTTTTTTTTTTAAGTTTACAATGTACATACAGTATATAAAAAGTTAGCTAGTTAGCAGCTTTAGCAGGATAAATCTGTTTCTTATAGCAATGCACAAAATTGTATGTTTTTGTATGTATTTTTTTTTCTACTTTTCTTAGTAGTATTTAGTTTAAATTATTAGTTTAGGTATAATGTTGTCACCTTTATTAGCACCTGAGGCTATAGTGCTCTGATTGCATATAAAACTAAAACACAACGTACATTTTAAAATAGTTTAAATATTAAATTCTGTTAAACTAAGCTACTAGTTAACTGCAATGACTGTAAGTATGGTAGCAGCTAACAAGTTCATTAGCTAACTGCAATGAAATAGCTACAAATAAAAACTAGCATTGAAAGAACAGCTAATATTAAAGTAGGTTGAGGTTAAAGTTAAGAATCGCTCTTTAAAAAGCAGTTAGTTACACTATGCTACTAGCAAAAAATAGCTAACTACAATGAAAGTATGTAACTACTCAAAGTAGTTTAAAGTTAAGTTAATCTTTTAAAAAGCAGTTAGCCACATTACAGGCTACTTGCTTACTGCAATGAAGGTACATACTAGCAACTAACAAAAACTAGCTAAATGCAATAAAATAGCTACGTAAACTAGCTAACCACATTTAGGTAACGTGGCTACTTAAAGTAGTTTTAAAAAGCAGATTACAAGCTACTAGAAAAACTAGCTAGCTTTAATAAATAGGCTATGCATAGCTGATGCTAACACAAACTAGCTAGGATTTTTTTTTGTACTTAGCTATTTTTTGCTGATCGTTTAACTGTTAAAAGTAGCGTTTTAAGACTTAGACCGAACGTCTCTGCCAAGGAACATCTACTTGCCTCCTGTGTAGCCTAAAGATACATTATAAAACTGCTGATTCAGTTTAGCAGCTAATTTAGCAAGACTGCTGGCAGTGTTTGGCCATTCACCTACACAGTAAGTGAGACAATGCTGTTATGTAATGTGTTTCAGGGAATTGTTCTCTTCAGGTTTCTGTGGGCCATGAACGTGGGCGCGCCTTTTTGGCACGGTCAGATTTATTGCCTGGGCTCTGGAAACGTGGAGGAAGCCTGATAAACAGGACTTCCTATTTGTTCATCCATTCATATGTCCCCATGACAAGCGTGTATGTTTGGTGATGGATCTCCTCGGCTTGAGGAGACTGCTGAGATGTACTCTTCTGAGTCCTGAAGTTAAACTTAAAATGATTGCGTTTTCAAGTTCCCAGCATGCTTTGCATCAGAAAACAAGGAAAATAAATGTAGAAATTAAGTGTTATTTTGTGTGATTTTACACCAGATTAACATAGCGGGACTTAAGTTAGTACTTAAATGTTGTATGTCAGAACTTACAAAGGTTTCTATTATGTTGTTTTTGTAGTGTTACCGTTGTGGTGAAGAGTAGAGCCTGTGGTTAGGATGAGGATGGACAACAATAGACTAAATTTGAGTGTATTTCCCACATTATATGAGTTGATAAATAGAGAAAATTTTGAGTGAAGTACTGTCTACTTTTAAATTGAGAAATATCAATATTTATAAGATAACTGAGACAATTTAAGGCAACTGGAAATGTATTTTCTAATTTAATGTAAACTTAAGTGTTCTGTGAACTTATTAGGGTTTACAGTGATATGGTTACAGACACGTAAAAAAATATATTTTATTGAACAAAAAAATATTAAGTTAAATTTTAAGTCAATTTTCGATGTAATCTGTTTCAACTATTTTTTTGAGTTAAGTGAACTTGTCGGGTTTTACAGTGTGGCTATATGTTTAAATACTGGTATATTAAATACTGGTTAAGCTTACTTTTATTATACCGTGACTACATACTCTTCTTGCAGTATATATAGTATGTGTATAGCAATTGTTAAGCAAATTTTGTTTGAAAATATGTTGACTAGTGGCTTAAATACCAGTTTAGAATAGCATACAGGGCAACATAATATTCCTGCAGTATGTAGTATGTATCCTACGACCTGCCATTGTTAATTTTAATTTAACTAAACGTTATCATAAATACACAGTGGAAAGCCGTATGCTTTGATTCACAAAAGAACCGAGCCATTAGAGTCATTTTTTCGGGGATTTGAACTACACAGGCTGTGCTATATACAACAAAACGTCTATACATTGTTTATTTTCTTTAGAATGGGCGTTTATGAATAATTAAGTCCTTAATGATCATTTTATCATGATGAATAATTCTCCTCCGGGCGTATGTTTTGCTCATTTGTTCTGTGTGAATAAATGTTAATGCATTGGTTATTTATTCCCTTGTCTGAAATGGTGCATTGATGATTTCTTTACTGACTTACTGATATTGTTTTAATGCAAAAATTCAAAAATGAGGATCAGCTTTCAAAAGAACGCCATTCACTGAACTGTAATTACCAATGATATACTCAAAACATCCAGATCATCCCGATGATAATATCTTAATTCTCTCTTCATCTTCATAGCGTTCCTGTACATGTCGATAAACACTCGATGGACCTTGCGATGCATAAGTCAGTTATTGAAGATACATAAAGAGAGCCGAACTGGGCATGCTCACATCTACACCCACTTCCCACAAGGCTTGCCACCCAATTAGACTCGTTTTCCAGACACCCAAGCCTAATTTCCTGCTTCGTGTTGGTTTCTTGGATCAGACTGTGCCTGTTCGGAATTGTCAAATCCGATTTTGGGATTCCTGAGGGATTTTCCTGAATAAGATATGCAACGCAAAAATGTCTAATTGAGTAGTATTTCCTTTGCAGTTATGCATTTTTTACTAGAAGCTTGAATTGCAGCTAACTATAAAACAATAGTGACTTTCTAGAGCTAACACACATTTTTGCTTGTTTAAAGAGTGAAGTTTAAGGGTTAGTTCACCCAAAAATGAAGTGTTTTACTCACCCCCGAGGCATCCTCGGTGTATATGACCTTCTTCTTTCAGACGAATCCAGTCGGAGTTATATTAAAACTTGTCTTGGATCTGTTGCATTGCTTCAGTCCCAAAAGAAGTGAAATAAAAAGCACCCTTCCATAAAAATGGAAGTAGCGAATCGATATGTTTCTGTAAGATTCAAATGATTATTATGTTTTGAATATGGATATTTTTCTTACAAAAACGCTACAGGAGGCCTTTTGACACTTTTTTTCTTTATGGATGGGCGCTTTTTATGTCACTTCTTTTGGACTGAAGCAATGCAACACCCGTTGACTGCAACAATAGAGCTTGAAAAATCAAAGATTAATTTGATTAATTAATGCTGTTTTTTAACATCCTACATTGAGGAGAAAAAAAAAACTGTTTATATTTTACTTTGTAATAATTTTTGCTGCTAGTAAAATAATTCCAAAGAAACGGCAAGCAACACGTTGAATTAAACATGAAATTTTGAAGAATATTATTTTCTTGTAAGATGCAGCCAAATAATCATTTACTTTGAAAAATACAATTATGAAATTTGGCTTGCAAATGCTTTTGGAATAAAAAAAAAATAATTAAAGATTTTTAAACAGTCAGAAGTTTATTTCTCGGTGTAGAATTTAGTATGGACATGCGACATGTCCCTATCAATATCCAGCGACTACTAAATTGTTCCCAACAATAATTTTTTTTAAACTATTAAAATCAGTTGTCCTCTGTTATGTACCCCTTGTCAAGTTTACATCTCGATGTCTAGACTATTTTCTCTTAATTCTGAGTCTACTTTATCTTGCAGTTCTCCTTTTGTTTGTTTCAGCCAGGAAATAACAATTTATAAAAGGTAACGGCAACTTCTTATTTAAGAGAAGAAAAGTCAGAATTGTGAGGAAAAATGTTGGACGCATTCAGAAAGATTTCCTGAAATACTAAAGAATAGGTAATGCAATCGTTAAAGAACTTGAATCTATCTATCTACCTAATACATCTATTTGTGATCATCTTGAGTAGCTGCTCGCAAAAAAACAAAAAAAAATGTAATTTACACCATGCAGCAGAAATCTCTCCCAGTCTCAAGCCCTGACAGAAACAACTGGTCCTCTGCATTAAACCCGTGACGAATTGCCATCCTGAAAGCCACTAACAGGAGAACCGCAGACAGAGGACTTACTGATCAATAGAAACCAGATTTGCCATTGTTTTCGTCCTCCAAAGCTCAGCCATAGATCCTCATAAAGAATCTGCCTTTGGGACGAGGCGATGGCCGTGTCTGCGGCGATCATTCATTTAATTTCAGGCGAGGATACGCCAGCACAGACTCATGAGGAGATTGTATGTGGCTCCACGGTGGAGAATGTTTAAATACCCGTCGATTTGCAGCTAATTTGCTGTCGTTGAGGAATCGCACGTCTCCTTGACCTTTGACCTAACAGCACACCTGTCCTCGACAAGACACGTGATCTAATTATTTTTTCCACTGCAACATGCGAAAATCGGCCTGAATGTCTAATAAATCAGCACTGGAGGGGTCTCATTAGCAAGCCGCTAACTACCACTGCGGAGGCTAATTTGCATATGTAAATGAGCGTGCCTGTGCGTGCAAGCGTATGTTCCTGACAGGTCTGTGAAGAGACATTGGGTTCGTTTGGAACAGTGTGCAGTACACAAACAACCTTGACCTTCCGTTTCTAGCACAACAAAAGCAAAGGATATTATTATTTGCCCTTTTTAATTCAGTTATGGTAATTTTTGCAAATACTGAGTGAAAAAAGAGTGTTAAAATTACATTTTCATTGTTCAGTTATATCAGATCACAATATGTTGAGTTGGACATACTATCCATACTACAGTTTTGACACAAACTTCACAATCTGGTTTTGATTCACAAGCTTGTTTTCGATATCGATTATTTTGAAAATATAATATCAAGTACCTTACATGGCAAATTTACTCAGAGTCTCTCAATTAATGCTGTAAAATATACATTACTATAATATTTAATGTTAAGATTAACTGATTTGAATACAAACACTTAAATTTGTCTCAATTAAGTTCTTATAATAATAAAGCTAATTGTAATTATATTTATATACTCTTGCTTGCTTACATTTAAATGGTAGTCTTCATAAAAGCTTGATGGATTTATTTATTTATCCTCTCTAGAGTTCATTTTTGTAGCAGACTAACTAGTTTATGGTCACTAAAAACAGAGCGACAGCAATAAACAGTGCCAAAACGGCCTTTATTGTTTGAATATTGTAATAAAATGAACAGAATTTGAAATCTGAAACTTTGTTTCATATCAAAAGTAACAAAGCAGAAGCTTATTGTGATTTATTGGATGGGAGGCATGCTTCAGTGTTCCCTTCATTAGCTATAAACAGGCTAGGCTAATTGATTCTTGGTATTTAAAGGGACAGTTCACCAACAAATGAAGATTACACCATGGTTTACTCACCCTCAAGCAATTCCAGATACAATTGGAGCTATATTAAAAATGTCCTGGCTCTTCCATGGTTTATAATGGCAGTGAACAGGTGCTTTCAGGAGATTTTGAAGCCCAAAAAAGTGCATCCATCCATCATGAAAAGTGCTCCACATGGCTCCGGGTGATGAATAAAGGCCTTCTGAAACAAATCAATGCATTTGTGTAAAAAAAAAAAACTTTCAAAGTCTTGGTGTGCACTATATAGTGCTTTGTGCTCTGTCACCCTAATTGTTGAGTACACTTGAGGTATGAATGTCAACAGGACTAGTCTTAATGTTAACTCAGTTTGCTTGTGTCTTTAAATGTAGAGGGTGCCGGATTTCGCAATGGCGCATCTGTTGGGATAAATAGCCACATTAGAGTCGCTGCAGCCCGAGATGAGCTTCGCTTACTGGCCTATGAAATCTACAAGGTCTTGCTCTACATGATAAATGAGCTATAATCTGCCCTAAAGCATATTAAAGTCATATCGCATGATAGATAACAAGATAGAGAAGAGGAAAGAGGGGAGACCGGGATATTTAGGAAGCCAGGATAAAATATAAAAAGAGAGGAAATTTAAAACCTAGACAAAAATATCAAAATCAAGCCCCTCTTCTTTCTCTCTCTTTAAATTACTGATGAAATGTGCAGACCTAATTTAAATTTTTAATGCCTCACGTCCAGGTTTGTGCTAATTAAAGATCTGCTTTGCAATCATAAAATAGCTCTGGTCTTTTATTTCGGGCGATCCTTTCCCGTCACCCTCAGGAACAAAAGTCAATTTTCACATGTTAAATTAGGATATTATGATCAATAATATCCATAGCTTTGTTCGTGCGAAATCCACGTGCAACTCGTGAGCAACACACTCGTACATTATTTATAGCCTAGCACTCTCAAAATACGGTAATTATGAAGTAAATGTCATTTAGTTATTTCACTGGACTGTGTAAAGTTAGTTCAATTAATCACCTTCTGATGGTTTTGATATTTAGGGACTCAAAATTTGACGTATGTGAATTTTGACGGATGTAAACAGAGATTATGCATGCAGCACGTGACTATCTAATACTCTTACCTAATTTACTTTCACACACCTCATACTAAGCAAATTATTGTTAATGCCGTTATGAAATGTTTGCGTCCATTATGCATTCATGCAATATTAATAATCTTATGCATATCTGATAAAGCTGGCCTCAAAACAAGTGTCTTGTTTTTGTTCCACGGCTAAAGAAAACGCATAAATCCTCCAAACTCAATTCCCAAGGTCATTGAGAGACATAATGTGTTTATCGCCTGGCTGTTTCGCTCATAATAAAACCATTCCCATTGTAATATTGGGATTGATGTTTGTCTATGGGAAATTGATCGATACCTGCTGGCCTTCTGGAAACGGGGAAATGAGTGACCATTAGTCCAACTCAATTCTGTGAGCTCAGAGCGCTGATGGCAGGACTCTGTTTCACAGCAGGGCATGACGACTCAGAGACGCCGCAGGACGCTGGTGGAAATGTTTCTGAATCAAGCCCTTTGGCTGGTTGTTATGAAACCCCTGTGTTAGAAGAACGGTTAAAGATGTTCGGATGCTCTGCAGGTGCCCTCAAGAGCGAATTTGCAAAAACAAAGATTGGATTCTCCCTGCAACATCTCGGTTGGTTGTATTTTCACTTAAGAAACTGAACACAAACTTATACTTTATTTTTGCATTTAACGCATGAAAATCTTTGCACTATCCCAGGCAGCAAATTTAGGTTTTTGATCACACTTTTCTTGTCCTGATTAAATCTTAATTTAAAGGTTACTAAAAGGTATCTCACAACAATTTCAAATGTATACACAAATTAGAACATTATTTGAACATTTATTTGTAACATTCTAAGAGCATTGTTGTGATTAGAATGTTATTTAAATGTTACAAAAACGTTTCAACATTCTGGTAACTTTACATTTTACCCAAAATATAATGTGATTTGAATGCTTTAACAACGTTTTACAAAATTTCGTTATATCCTTATTTTGATTTTTGATTTTTAATATACTAAGAACATATTTTTTTTAAATGTTATTTAATGATTGCAAAAGTGTTTTTACAATGTTCTAATAACTTTACCTGTTCGCAAAATGTAACTGATTTTTATTATACTGAGAACATTGAAATGTCCAGATTTCTTGTCATGATTAAAACATTATTTAAAGGATACAGAAACATTTTTACAACGTTCTGCTAACTTTACTTAAACCATAAATATAACTACATAAATATATTTTAATATTGTAGGAGCATTAAACTGTCGTTTTCTTTTTGCGATCAAAATGTAATTTAAAAGTTACAAAACGTTCTGACGTTCTGAAAAGTTTATAATTTACCCGAAATATAACGTTATTTGAACATTTATTTTTAATATTCTGAGAATGTTATATTGTCCAGTTTTCTCGTTGTGATTATTTAAATGTTACAAAAAAAAAAAACTTTCTTTGAATGTTTATCAAGTACAAAGAGGTTTGTCATAGGAACATTCTAAGAATGTCGATCTCAGAACGTTTTCTCTCAACGTTACGGAAACATATTTTTCAAGTTATAAGAGCATTACTTTAAGATAATTTTGTCCTAACCTTTATATAACTTTTAATAAACAATGGCAAAAGTTATGAGAACATTTCCTGTTAGCTGGGTAAGTGTTAGCAGTCTAGACAGTCAGCAGCCAAACTACTGCAAAGCTTCTGAAACACTTGTCAACACATTTTGAAAGGGTGAGGTTGTCAAATGTCTGAGTAAAATAAAATAAAATAGCCAAGAGCAAAAGAGGTGATTGAGTTGTTTATAGTTCACAGCTTGCAGAGGAAGTGACCCAGAGGCGCCTTCCTTTTTCCTGTCAACGTGGTTCAGCCCTCATCATCTGAACATGTAATTTTGGACATGGACTTTCTTTCCATTTAACCTTTAAAAAAAAAGTATACACCCAAATACCTTCATTTAAACTGTACATACATATCTTGAGGATAAGGAGAGTGCTCTGAGAACTGTAAAGGTTAATGAGGTGCGTTTTGTGCTCGACGGAGACAGCTTTCGTCACAGAAGAAGGCGCATGTGAGGCCGGAGGGGGTGGCGGTAATGACGCCCCATGGATCTCATTATCAGGGTTATAGATTTGGTCGGCCCACCTGCTTTTGGCCCGAAACTTTAACCGCTTTCTCTTTTTAACGGGCAACACGCTGTGAGAGTTTCCTCTGAGGAACCGTCCGGCCCATCACTAGCTCTTTTCTCACACACAAGGTCTGTTCCGAAACCTAATGAGGCGTTATTTAAGGCATCATGTAGGCCATCATTTGACAAGGTGAGCTGGGTGAAATAATTCATATAAAATTGTCGAACCAAGAGGAATTACTGAATGAATTAAAAACAACTATAACTACAATTTTACTAAATATATGAGTAAACAATATCAATTTTATTCTTATTTAAATATGTACAAATATATGCCATCATTAGCTAAGCAACATGCTAATGTAAAACTGTTATGGTGTGTAAACATTATATGAATATATTTGCATAACGTTGATCGTTCTAGATTACTCACAAGGTGGTTTTGCGTCACACGCACAAATATAAACATCGTGTGATGAGGGGTGTTTTCACACACAACAACAACAACAACAACAACAAAAACTGGACGTGTCAATAAGGTCTTCGCTGATTCGCTTGCGCAAAAACGTGCCATGCAGATTTCCCGCTCAAGTTTAAATTATTCAACTTGCGTGGAGGCTAGACACAATTAAAGCGAATCGTATCACCCAATTTGCGATACAAAGTCTGTTCGTGTCTCTGTATTGACTTTATGTGTAATCTACTCTTTTAAATAATCAAATTTGCTTTACGTTGTTTGTGTGTCGTTTAAGGAGTTTCCATGATGTAAGTGCGACAGAAGTGATATAAACGCCATTTTCTAGCGAGACTCAGGAATTAATTTGTGGTAGTGTTTGCTAGCAGATATATATATATATATAAATCCCTCTTTAGTGGCTGTTTCTATGGGCCACTAAACGTAAGCTGAACAGAATGCACAAAGTTATCTAGTCTTTAATAATGTTCTCAAAAATGTTTTTAATATGATATTCATGGAATGTTTTATTTCTGAAACGTTTTTAGTTGGACATTGGACGTTGGACGTTTTTTAAATGTTACTACTTGTTTCAAATAGTCCAGAGAACATTTAAAAATAACATTCCCATAATGTTTGCATGTTCCCTTAATGTTCGTGTAACCACAGAATACTTATTTTAAAACGTATTAGAAACTGGACGTTTTAGATGTAGCATTCCCAGAACGTTTACAAAATTATGAAATGGAATGTTCTCTTAAAGTTTGCATTAAAATTTTTTAGAACATTTAAACAAACTGGACATTTTAAATGTTCAGGGAACATTCAGAAGTAACATTTTCATAACTTAATGGGAACATAAGCACAACATTCTTGTAACATATTTTTGTTAGCTTTGCTTATGATTTTACAATATCAATCCCGTGATACTTCAAGGGTTTTAGTGTCATACAAATGTAAAACACCATTGTCTTTGTACACGTCTGAAAAGTTGTCATAGTTGGGATTTGACCCAGCAGAAATTACATTTTGAATCATGTGCCTGATGAATACAGTTCCCAGTTGGCTTGTCAGTGGCTTTGGCCGAAGCGTTCAGTGAAGAACATTTTGATCTCTCCTCTGAAAAGCATACATCATCTTATAAGACAGCTTTGGAAGATATATGCGAAAAGGTTAATTAGTGCTTGAGTAATTTGTGTATTTAAGGGTAGCAGAGAAAAATTAATGACAAGACAAACTGACGAGTTAATCTAAGGAGATTAGTTGCGAGCTTGCCAGTACACCTCCATAATGAATGTTTCCATGAGGATTCACAGAGACAAATCTCGCAGTCTGACCTCGCTGGTGTCCGCATGCTTGGCACAGACGAGGATTGGCAGAATGCAAAGTAGATGGCAGCATGTGGTGCAGATGGACCAATCGCCACCTTAGGTTGGATGGTTTGCAATATTTGGAAATAATTTCTGGAGGGTTAAGACTTATAGAGTGAAAGGGTGTTTGGTCAAACTGGGAACCTCAGTGAAACTCAATTTAACTTGATGATTTTTCCATAGATTTAATAGTGTGAAATTAAAGTTATATTTTGGACATTAATATCCCAGATAACAGTTTTGGTTCCCAGAGCTTTCTGGTAATGTTACTTCCTTTTTATAAAACCTAAAAATAGTCAATAGGGAATTTTGTGTGTAAAACCCTTTCTAGAATGATTATCTGTTGGTTGCAAAACAAAGAACTAACAGAGAACGTTCTCAGAAAGATGTTGCCGATAAAACATATTAATCTGTACTTTGGTCAGTAAAAATATATATTAAAGGTAAATTACCTAAAAGTGAAAATTCTGTCGTTATTATTCACCCTACTGTCATTACAAACTTGCATGAATTTTCATTTGTGGAAAACAAAAGAAGACATTTTGAGGAATGTTGGCGATCAAACAGCTTTGGTCCCCATTGACCTTCATTGCATTTTTTGTTCATATAATGGAAATCATTGGGAACTGAAATTGTTTGGTTACCAACATTCTTTAAAATATCTTTGTCTATGTTCTGCAGAACTAAGAAAGTCATACAGGTTTGAACAACATGAGGGTGAATAATTAATCCTTTAAAATTTATTTTGGGGGCTGATTATCCATTTGCCAAGCTTAAAATACAAAAATAAATGAATAAATAAATAGTAGTAGTCTAAGTAGTAATACAATACAATAAATTATAAGGTATATTTGCATGACACCAGAGTACTTTATTTACTTAATTAGGTCTGTGATGATTTTATTTTGTGACTTGGATTCAAAAAGAGAAATTGTAACATGCTTTTTTTCTAACCTAGTTTATTAAACGCCTTTTCTTTGTTCACATTATGTTATGTATACATCTATATTAAGTTTAAATGTAATGATTTGGGAAAGATCCATGTGATGTAATTGGGTGGATGTGGTTTCTTGTTGGCAGCAGATGGCCGGTGCTGTCATGAACAGATGGGGGGCCACACGGATCACAGAGGGACATGTTCTGTTTTTATTTTCTGAACAGTCAAAACATAATTTTTATGACACTTCACAAACCCCTGATGCTGGCGACTCTATAAAAAAAAAATAATAATAATAATAATAATAAAAACATTATATATGATTATAACATGTCAAAATACAAGAGAAGCTCAAGTTCGGTCTTTAAAGGGGTCAAATGCCGTTCCTAAAAATAACTTTTTTAAAATTATTTGGTGTAGAAGCAATGTGTTTTTGTGGTTTAAGGTTCACAAAACACATTTTCCACATACTGTACATAATTGTTGCTCCTCTATGCCACACATTTTTGAAAAATGTTGATTTTTACAAAGCTCATCGGTCTGACAAGCGAGGTGTGCTGTGATTGACAGTAGCTGCTCGCATCAAATTCAAGGTACTGATGCTAGCCTACAAGACGACCACTGGCACGGCACCAACTTACCTAAACTCATTGGTTAAATCTTATGTGCCCTCCAGAAGTTTGCGCTCTGCAAGTGATCGACGCCTTGTGGTACCATCCCAAAGAAGTTCAAAATCACTCTCAAGGACCTTTTCCTGGACTGTGCCCAGCTGGTGGAATGACCTCCCAATCTCAATTCGTACAGCTGAGTCTTTACTCATTTTCAAGAAACATCTAAAGACTCATCTTTTTCGCCTGCACTTAACCAACTAACACTAGCACTTCTCCTTTTCTTGTCTTTTTAATTAAAAAAAAAAAAAAAAAAAACCTAATGCGTTCTATACTAGACTAACTGAGACTTGTCATGGCACTTGTATACTGTTGTTGTTCTCTTGTTGACCTGACTGCTTCTGTTGTTCTCATTTGTAAGTCGCTTTGGATAAAAGCGTCTGCTAAATGATTAAATGTAATGTAATGTAATGTAATGTGATTGGCCAGCTATCCAGTGCGTTGTGATTGGATGAATACCTCAAGTGTGTGATGAATTTTTACGCCCCTTTACATATTCTGATGCCGTCTCCCAGCACGACCAGACAAAACCAATAAAATCCATTACAAATGAAGTATTTATTCATCCAGTGGGGACATTCTGATTATAATGACTTATACTGCCTTTTTATGCGTTGCATTGGCAGCGTTACATCGCGCTGCCAATGCGATGTTACAAAACAATAGATTTATTCATTATTCATTAATTAAATAATTTAGTTAGGCTACATTCTATTTTAACGCTGCTGTCAATCTCCAAGACAAACCAATCTCGAAGTACTAATGAAAGAGATCGTGCTTCTCTGCTGGTAATTGGTCTCGGTAGCGCGCGCGGGCTCTTTAAGAGCAGGTCGTGCGCGTGCCCACTCGCCCGCTCGCTCTCTGTTGGAGCTGCAGCGGGAGCGCGCAGCTGTTAAACGCGCCCAAGTTTCGCGTCAGACGCAGCAGAGCCGATTCTCCGCTCAGATTAGACTCAAGAGCAAACAGGTAAGTCTTTACTTTATTTAATGTTTCATTGTGTTCATATTTAATGCATATCTAAGGGCGGTTTGGAGATGTGAAGCATTTTGAACGGCCTGTGCTTGAACTCAATAACGTAGATGTCATCAAGGAAAAACTTAAATTTATTCGCTCATATAGAATAAAAAAATGGTTTCTATTTGTTTAAAGCTTGCCGATATACGTTTTGACAGAAACGTACGAAAAAGTAGGCTACCATGTTTCTTGGACATTTACTGTGGTAACATTTTATTCTTTGAAGTACCTGAATTACTCAATAATTAAGTACTTTATCAAATACCTTAGTAAAACCATGTTTATGAAAAAAAATCATTACATTTTTGCATTAATACTAATATTATGTAATTTTCAATTAACTGATATTATATCATTTACATCTTTTCTCACACCATGAATTTATACTGTATTAAAAACCTTGAGATTTAATCCATATTTTATGAAAGTCTGTTGCTGTATATCAAACCTAATGAACTGAATTGATATAAATCATGGATTAATGATGGTTGATGTAATGCAGATAATATCTCATCCAGGATTTTTTTTTTTCCATTGTGAAACTTTTGCAGATCTAGTTAGATTCAATTAGATCGCTTTACCATCTCCATAAAGCATTAATGCTGTAAAAATCAGCGTTATTAATCCCAGTCAGCATGTACTCGACATGTTCAGTCAAAATTAATTACAGCGTCAGGCAATTACGCTTGAAAATAAACTCGAAGTGAGGGATGTTTTAGTTTTTGTTGGGCGTTTGCATGACGTTTTTTTGAATATAACTTGTTTCAGAACGTTCAGAGAACATTCAGTAGTAACGTTCTAAAAGAATGTTCTCTGAACATTTGAAATGTCCAGTGTAATATATATATATATATATTAAGGCTTTATTAGTGTTTTAAAAACGTTTTTCTCTTTCATGCATACATTTACGGAACATTTAGGTTTGAGCGTTCAGAGAACATTCAGGAAGATTCAATGGTAATGTTTCCATAATATTCCATAATAAAATGATTTATTTTCCCTTAATGATTGGATGTTTTGAATGTAAGAGAACATTCCGAAAATATAGTTTTCATAACATTGAACATTGACAACTTTCAGAAAATAAAATTTTGATGATGTATATTTTTAAAACATTAAAAAAACTGCATGTTTTGAACACTGAATTGTAACATTTTCATAATGTTTGCGAAATTATAAAATGTAAAGCTCCCTTAAAACTTAACTATGAGAAGAAAATAACGTTTTTGAAACATTGAAAAAACTGGACATTTTGAACATTCAGAAAATAACTTGATAACTTATATTTTAAAAACAATTATAAAAAAAACTACTGCATTCCTATGATGTTTTTAAAATGATGAGTATTCCCTTAATGTTTGAACATGAAAAAAAAAAAAATACATTTTGAATGTTGAGAACATTCTGAAAATAAAGTTTTCTACCTGCCGTTTTTAAAGCTTTCAGAGAACCTCCACTTGTAATGTTCCTGTATAAAGTTTTCAAAATGAAAACTGAATAAAATGTACTGTTCATTTTAACGTTTGCATAACCAGGAATAAAAGTTACAAAAAAAAAATTATAATTATAAAAATTATTAAATGTAATAACTTATATTTTTAAACATTCAAAAACGCTGTTTTCATAAATTGCGTTTTTTTTAAAACGTGACTTTTTGAACGTTCAGAGATCTTTCAATAGTAGCATTCCCATAATATTTGCAAAATTATAACTTAAAGGGACAGTTCACCCCAAAATTAAAAGTTTATGTTTATCTGCTTACCCCCAGGGCATCCGAGATGTAGGTGACTTTGTTTCTTCAGTAGAACACAAACCGAGATTTTTAACTCAAACCGTTGCAGTCTGTCAGTCTTATAATGTAAGTTGATGGTAATCAAGGCTAAAAACGACAATGAAAACAACAACAAAAAACATACTCAAACAAAACCAAATCACATAACTCTCAAGTAGATCATTGACACTCCTAATTTAGTTGTAGATAGTGTCAATTGTCCACTTGAGAGATAGGTGGCGGTAATGCACTTATAAGTCTGCGATCCACCATAAAGCAAGAAGAAGAAGAAGACGCCTCACTCGCCTGCTGCTGAGAATGCGCACAGGAGAGATCTAACAGTTCAGACATTGAGGTGAATCAGAGGTAAAAAAAACTATATAAATACTGTTCAGTTTCTTGCACAGACTGATCGATTTGTGTCTTTACGCATCAGTGTATCACCATGAGTCTCAGGGTTTAATTTGGATTTGTTTGTGTATATATATATATATATATATATATATATATATATATATATATTTTTTTTTTTTTTTTTATTGTATGTTTTAGCCGTGATTCCCATCCACTTACATTATAAGACTGACAGACTGCATTGGTTTGACTTAAAAATCTCTGTTTTTTAGAAGAAACAAAGTCATCTGCATTTTGAATATCCTTGGGGTAAGCAGATAAACACCACATTTTAATTTCTTGGTGAAATATCCCTTTAAATGGAAAGTTAACTTTTTTTTAACATTTAACATTTTTTACATTAATGTTTTGAATGTACATAATGTTCAGGTTTTTTTGTAACGTAATGGTAAAGTAAGCAAAACGTTCCCAGAAAATATATTTTTGTTGGGTGTACTTCCCCTCCAGTGTTGCCGCCTCGTTCTAATGCCTTTTTTTTGACGCTGTCGAGAGATGAATTTGAGGTTTCAGGGCGCTGACAAAGTGATTGTCGCGTTTTCCATCTGTGGTGATTTAATAACCCATTCTTAATACATCTGCGCTGGGATCTCCCACTGTCACGATTTGGCTGGAGTGGTTTTATCTCCTCGCACACTTTTCATCTCATATTTGCTGAGGTTTGACATGACACAGCGTCTCTTTCTCTCCCTGCGGAGCGAGAGCTCCTCAGTATTCAGTTGCGTGTGTGTGTTTGTAAGCTTGCCTTAGGCAGCGATCGGTGTTGTCCTTTTGAATTTGGGCCCGCTGACCTTCCCACAATCAGCACGTGACCTCCGACCTCGCTGAAAACAACTAGACAAGCCTGGTTGGATTCACAACCTTTTTCATTTGAGCATTTATTCGACTTGTATGTCTATTTTGCATTCATATGAAGAAATATTCTTAGCTAATTCTGTCTCTTTTAGACTTGGTTCATTACAAAAATATTAATTTTAAATAATTACCAATAGGGCCCAAATTATGAAGTTCCTTCGCTATTTATTTAACCAATTTAAGAATCACAACCAAAACTGCTCTTAAAAAAAAAAACCTTATAATAATAAACTTTAAACCACTTTTTGTTTTTGTATATATAAAAACAGTAGCTTTGTGAACAGTGTGTATGTGATTTATTTTTTATGTTTTGATGATTCATTAGAAGTGGTAACTAAAAAAATTATTTGTTTGTGAACTGTGAGTTTTATTGTGCTTCACTAAAAAGAATCGGTTTAAATGACTCTTATGTTGTGAATCGTAGTACATGGATTGCAGTGTGTTTGTTTCACTAAAAAGAACCAGTTTAAATGACTCATTTTTCTTTGGTGAATCATAGTACTTTGATTGCTCAGTATGTTTTTGGTTAACTTCATTAAAAAGAACCACTTTAAATAACTAATAACTCATCAGCCAGACTACAGAGGTTTAACTATGTTTTTGACTCTGGTAAAAATAATCAGTTTAAACTACAAATTTTTGACACTGTACATTTTGATTCACTAAAAAGAACCGTTTATTTGTGAATCAGACTATTGCGCATTATGTATTTAATTCGGAACTGGTTCAAATGACTCTTTGGTTTTTTTTTGTGAATCAGACTGATTGTGCTGTGTATATACTGATTCACCAAATGAATCAATTTTGTTTTTTTGTTTTTGTGAATTACAGTGTATGTTTTTGATTCGCTATAAAGAACCGGTTTAAAAGAGTATGTATTCATGAAACAAAGAGACTTGCGTTATCGCCGTTATTTTTCAATGCATTGTCTTTTTTAATGAAAATATGTACTTTAATAGTCACCATTGCTCAATGTTACCCAGTTATGTAAAAGAAGGTGTGTCAAGTTTGACTGTAGTTTTTAATTTACTATTTAACTTTACTGTAAAGTAAAGTCTGTACTCCAAACATTTTTTCCGCAACCCAGAGTCCGAGTCACGCTCACGTCCTGTACTGACTGACACCAGGCGAATGTGTCCGTTTGCTGAGCTGTGTAATTGAGGCTGTCCTGTTAAGACCAGCGCTGTCCAAACCTCTCACTCACTGCCATCTCCTCTGTCCATCACACGCTCATGCGGCTTAATAATTCATGCCTTGATTTGGGATGTGAATTAAAGACGTCCGGAGTGCTGACAGATCACTTCCTCTCGGTCTCCGCAGGTCAACCCACTTAGACGTCCTTACAAACTATGGTGATATTTTAAGTCACGATACTCCATATGCAATATTTTTATTTAAATACCAATATTTTACAATAAAATATTCAGTAGTTTTATGTTTTTATTTTTGAAAGTATACGATTCAATGACTTGCTCACTTAGTTTTTTCTTCTGAGAAACTGATTTGCTGAAGAAGAGAAAAAAAATATTCACTGACTTAGATTTATGAAGGCAGGCACTTGTTTGTTGCTGTGTGAAACAGTGCTTTCAAAAAAATCAGTTGGAATGATTCAGTGACTTTCTCATAAAGACTCCCTCATTTCATTTATAAACGAATCAGTTGACTGAATGATTCAGTGACTCTTTCATAAAGACTCCCACGTTTCATTTATAAACGAAACGGTTGACTGAATGATTCAGTGACTCTCTCATAAAGATTCCCTCGTTTCATTTCTGAACGAATCGATTGACTGAATGATTCAGTGACTCTCTCATAAAGACTCCCTCGTTTCATTTCTGAACGAGTCGGTTGACTGAATGATTCAGTGACTCTCTCATAAAGACTCCCTCGTTTCATTTCTGAACGAATCGGTTGACTGAATGATTCAGTGACTCTTTCATAAAGACTCCCACGTTTCATTTATAAACGAAACGGTTGACTGAATGATTCAGTGACTCTCTCATAAAGATTCCCTCGTTTCATTTCTGAACGAATCGATTGACTGAATGATTCAGTGACTCTCTCATAAAGACTCCCTCGTTTCATTTCTGAACGAGTCGGTTGACTGAATGATTCAGTGACTCTCTCATAAAGACTCCCTCGTTTCATTTCTGAACGAGTCGGTTGACTGAATGATTCAGTGACTCTCTCATAAAGACTCCCTCGTTTCATTTCTGAACGAATCGGTTGACTGAATGATTCAGTGACTCTTTCATAAAGACTCCCACGTTTCATTTATAAACGAAACGGTTGACTGAATGATTCAGTGACTCTCTCATAAAGATTCCCTCGTTTCATTTCTGAACAAATCGATTGACTGAATGATTCAGTGACTCTCTCATAAAGACTCCCTCGTTTCATTTCTGAACGAGTCGGTTGACTGAATGATTAAGTGACTCTCTCATAAAGACTCCCTCGTTTCATTTCTGAACGAATCGGTTGACTGAATGATTCAGTGACTCTCTCATAAAGATTCCCTCGTTTCATTTCTGAACGAATCGGTTGACTGAATGATTCAGTGACTCTCTCATAAAGAGTCCCTCGTTTCATATCTGAACGAATCGGTTGACTGAATGATTCCCTCGTTTCATTTCTGAACGAATCGGTTGACTGAATGATTCAGTGACTCTCTCATAAAGAGTCCCTCGTTTCATATCTGAACGAATCGGTTGACTGAATGATTCAGTAACTCTCTCATAAAGAGTCCCTTGTTTCATTTCTGAACGAATCGGTTGACTGAATGATTCAGTGACTCTCTCATAAAGAGTCCCTCGTTTCATTTCTGAACAAATCGGTTGACTGAATGATTCAGTGACTCTCTCATTAAGAGTCCCTCGTTTCATTTCTGAACGAATCGGTTGACTGAATGATTCAGTGACTCTCTCATAAAGATTCCCTCGTTTCATTTCTGAACGAATCGGTTGAATGAATGATTCAGTGACTCTCTCATAAAGATTTCCTCGTTTCATTTCTGAACGAATCGGTTGACTGAATGATTCAGTGACTCTCTCATAAAGAGTCCCTCGTTTCATTTCTGAACGAATCGGTTGACTGAATGATTCAGTGACTCTCTCATAAAGAGTCCCTCGTTTCATTTCTGAACGAATCGGTTGACTGAATGATTCAGTGAACCTCTCATAAAGACTCCCTCGTTTCATTTATAAACAAATCGGTTGACTGAATGATTCAGTGAATCTCTCATAAAGACTCCCTCGTTTCATTTTTAAACGAATCGTTTGACTGAATGATTCAGTGACTCTCTCATAAAGACTCCCTTGTTTCATTTCTGAATGAATGGGTTGAATTAATGATTCAGTGACTCTCTCATAAAGACTCCCTCGTTTCATTTCTGATTGAATCGGTTGACTGAATGATTCAGTGACTCTCTCATAAAGATTCCCTCGTTTCATTTCTGAACGAATCGGTTGACTGAATGATTCAGTGACTCTCCCATAAAGAGTCAAATTTTAAATAAAGAATAATTTTAAAATTAACTAAATAAAAGTATAATATATAATTATAATTAATAGAAACAAGTACTCGCATATTATAACGTTAAATTGTGTATTTGTTATGAATTTAATAAAAAGTTAATAATTTGATTATTTAATCATTATATACACTATTTAAATATTTGATATTGTTGATAAACATTAGTCTCATAATTATTCTGCTCCAAATCGTGCCGTTATCATGCCAGATTACACTGATAATTCATCAACGATCATATGACCATTGCAACATTATTTACAGATGCTAATAACCTCGTCTGAAAACGCTGTTCTTCCCCGATGGACAGTTTTCTTTCCTTTTCGCTGTCAGGAGAGAGATTCGACAGCTGGAGAATAAAACCCGTCACAGAAGGGTACATCACAGTCACTATTGATAAACTCTGTGATATCTCTGTTGTGTGTCAGAGACAATAAAATAAATATATAAAAGAAAAGAAAATACCCCTGTAATCTCACATGAATCTCAAAAGACATCTGAGAGTCTCAAACTCACTTTCAAATCGCAGCTGTTTCTGGGTTTAATCAAAAAGATCTCCTTTAGTCTCGAGAGATCTCAACAGTGTCGGTCAGTTTATTTCTTGGATTCGCTTTAGAAAGTCAAAATGACTTCTCTTTAACATCTGTAATATTGTGTAGACAGTGAGATTAGAACATTATTACAATGAAACATATTAACATTTTAATTAGAAAATGGTATTTCTATTTTACATTTTATATTATATTTAAAATAAAACAATGTGTATTGTGAAAAGTGCTGTAGAAAATGAAATTAACTTAACTGTATAATTGACCTTCTATTTTCTAATTATTTTATTATTAGAAATTATATTATTTATAATCTTATTCATTTTATTTCACATTTTATGTTCTATTATTTAATGCATTATTATTTTAATTTTGGTTTATTATAGATTTTATTTAGCATTTTTATTTAACATTTTATTGTAGATTTAATTCTGTTTTATATGAATTTTTATTATTTAGCATTTTTATTTAGCTTTTTTGTTATTATATATTTTATTCTGTTTTATATGCATTTTCTACAATTTATCATTTTTACTTTTACTTTATTTTATTATAGAATTTGTTGTTTCATGTCGATTTTTATTATTTTCTATTTTAATATTTTTTTACTTTATTATAGATTTTATGCTTTTTATTACATATATTGTATTATTTGAAATAATTACAATTATTGTTATTTTATTTGTACAGGTTTTTTCAACATTTAAAATTTCCCGTTGAATCAGAGAAGTCTCCAGTCAGAAATCTCAATATGATCTCAAGTTTCTCTAATCGAATCCTCAGAGATCAAATGATTTGAGCTGCGGTCTGCATATACTCGTGTGTCAGCTATTGTGATTACTTGTGTTGAACTCTAGGAGAAATATCTTGATCTGAAGGCTAGAGTGATGTTTTAGTTTTGTCCCGAGCTCAAGGTGACCGGGACGTGTCCCACACACCTGCCGCCGGTGACAGTGATCTGTTATTGATGAATGAACACGGACGAACCCAAATATAAAGCGAAAAATCGAAGACTGTCAGCAGTAACGGCTGTGATGGATGGCGTCATCTCTCGGCCGTTTCGAGACACTTTTCTGTTTTATCTTAATAAACACCCAGCTGGAGGGAGAATTGAACCGACTTCGCTCAGATAGCGTCAGCTTTAATGCTAACACCCTTCGTTTGTCATTTGATATTGGCCTCTAATTAGTTTTGGAGAGGGCTCTGCGACAAATAATGACAAATTTGGCCGTTTGGCTCGTCTGGTTTCCAGCGCCTCAGTGAATAATGAGATCTGCTTTAGTGGTTTTCCTCACGAACCGAACCGGAGAACCCCCCCGAGGAGCTGGTTAATGAAATGCAGTTTGTTTGCTCTGACGGCGTAAATGAGCGTCGCAATCTATTGAGAATCATCAAGAAAGAGACGAGGAGGAGTGAACCAATGAACAGAGGAGGAGGAGCTG
>NC_081802.1:1977687-2012687 GCF_963082965.1 Carassius carassius
CTAAGAGTAGTTTGTCTGTGATGTGGGCTCTTGTAAAGCGGCGTCTCAGGGAAGATACGCAGAGACACAGTCCGTGTGAGGAAGAGTGTGATAGTTTGTGATAGATATTGTCCCGTCATCCATCATGATGCTTGGGCCCGTCATCCATCTTTCCCCTCGTCTCTGTCTGATGCTTTAATCGCTGTTCACAAGTTTAAGATAATCGTCTGCTGACATTTAGCATCCTGTGATCCCAGACTAGTGACACTCGAGAGAATGAGACTCGTAGTGTGTGCTCTCCTCCAGCAGTCAGCTAATGATTCGTTAAAACGCCCCGCTGATGGATAAAGACAACATTTAGAACAGCTGCTATTGCTGGTTAGTAATCAGCTTCACCATTACGGTGAATGTCAGGGTAATTATGGCAGTTTTGCTTGGATTAGTCGAAACATTCATTGACTCTCTGGTATTTGATACATGACTTTATAAGTATCATTAAACATGATCAACATCTAATGAAAAAACTGACATATATGATCCATATTTCTTCTGCCCTGTGGTGGTTTGGTTTCTTCACGAAGAAGAAGGAAATTTTATATCATGTTTTTTTTTTTGTTATTCATAATTTATATACATTTTTATTGCTACATTTTATATATATTTAACAATTGTTTTAGATTTATATTGACATTTAAAAAAATGAATAATTACTGCAGTGTATGCTTTAATATTTTGTGATATTTTAAAAAAAAATATTTGTCTCAAAAATATTCAAAAAAAGCAGGTTTATTTTTAATTTATTTCAAAGTATTTATTTCAGTCATTGATATGCATTTCATGTTCATTATGTTCACCCAAATGATTTAATAATAAATTAAAATAACAATTGATACAATTGATAAATAATATATATATGTATATATATATATACACACACACACACACAATGTGTATTTATGTAATAATACATTTTTTTACAGAAATGTTCAGATTAAATACATTTACATTTATAAAATTAAATATAAATTAAAATTGTTTTATAAAATATTAATAGTGTTTAATTATATGTGAAAAAGTGAAAAATTTATGATTTTATAGAACATTTTTTAAAATATTGAGAAAAGCGTGTACGTTTTTTTCAAAGTACTTCTTTCAGTCATTTATTTATATATAAATAGAAATGCTTAAACGATTGTAAATACTCTGCAAAAATACATTAATACAAAATTATATATACATATTACATATTTTGTGTTAACATTCAGTAGACAGTTCAATAAAGTAACCCATTTATGAAAATAATATACTGTAATATCTCTCAATTGTGAGGTTTTTAGGTAGGAACAGTTAATGGTCATGCCACTAAACCGACTAAATGCTGAATATGTGTATCTTGTGTGTTTACAGGGTGAAGTACATCAGACCAGAGGCCGAACACACTACAGTACAGTCTCTGTGACTCTGAAATCCACACTTTACCAGACATTAGCCCCACTCGATCAATAGTACCAACCTTACAATCAGTTCTGTGTGAGAAAACACAAGCAAGTCATCTCTGACTCACACACCTACTGGAGCCCACTAATCAAACTCTCTTGAGCGAACGGCTTTCCCAGATTCGCATATTGAACTGATTAGATTAGCCATCCGATCTTTGCTGTCTGACTTTT
Organism: Carassius carassius; assembly: GCF_963082965.1. Taxonomy (NCBI): domain Eukaryota; kingdom Metazoa; phylum Chordata; class Actinopteri; order Cypriniformes; family Cyprinidae; genus Carassius; species Carassius carassius. Next base: position 1,979,337 of record NC_081802.1, read on the forward strand.
TCAGCATCAACCAGAAAAGGGATACTTGCTGTGGGGCGATCCGTAAACTGGCGCCCAACGTGGGGACAACACCTGCAAACCGTGTCCCATCTGGAGCCAATTAGCCTCAACCCTGCGGACAAAAGAAACAAGCGTGTGACTCGAGTCCTTGGTGTTTTTATCCGTTGTGGCAGCCCGCTGTGTCATGTCCCATCGGCTTGCACCGTACCACTCGCGGGTCAGATCCGATTTGACAGGTCTGGAATAAAAAGGTCATCTTGACCCCGGATTGCTCCACTTGTGTCACTTTGCGTGTCCATCAAGCAGTCAAAAGTGTTGACTTTGGCCTCGTTTGTCCACAGCGAAGTCGCCACACCAATCTGGCCAATCTCTCCATCCAACCCATCCTTACGACAGCTTGCAAGTTCTGTCGTGGCCCTCCCTGGAGGATGAGCGATGTGTCCACGTTGGACTATGAGCTGCTCTCGCCGGGGCCGTCGTTCGCCGGGGTCCCCAGCAGCCCACCTCTTGGCGGCGAGCAAAGGACGGCCTTCGTGTTCGTGGGTCTCCTGATGCTGTTTTTGATTTTCCTGTTGGTGCGTTGCTTCCGGATCTTGCTGGACCCCTACAGCCAAATGCCCGCTTCGGTGTGGACCGATCATAAGGACGGCTTCGAGCGGGGCCAGTTTGACTATGCCCTGGTGTAGTCACATGACCGAAAGATGCCAACTACCTTAGCCCAGCCTGTGGCCCGACTCCAACCCTGTAGCTAATTTCGCTAACACTGTCATGGGTTCGATTCCCAGGGAACGCATGTGCCATGTATACCTTGAAATGTGCTTTGGGTGTAAACACAAAGAACGCTACTGTCTGAATTAACAGGGTCGTCCGATTCTTCTGCTGTAGCTACATCCTCAGGACGGTCAACAATGAATACACGATGCTCACTGTGAAGTGTTACCTTATGGCTACTGTACATACTTCATCATTACTGTATATATATATGTATATATATATATATATATATATATATATATCTTAATTGTAAAAGACATAATGAAACTTTTCAGAAATGAAAAGTTCATAATGAAACTTGACATTTAATTTAACGCAGCTGAAAATGAGGCTGTAATGGAAGTCGATCACCGCTATAAATTGATGTTCAACTAATTAAATATTGGAAATATGGCTGTACATAAACTTTGCAGTGGGAAAAATCGCTAAATGTGTTAATTTGCGTTAACAAAACTAGACGATGACTTGACTTAGAACTTGAAACATATTGGACCTTAAATTTGTATGTAAATCATCAATTGGGTTTAATGAACAATTTACACTGTAAAGATCGATAAACTGCCACAAAATCTTCTGTTAATTGTTTTAACAATTTACACCATAAAAATCACTAAATTGTTACTTCATGTGCATTGTTGCATTGAATGCAACGAATGATCTAAACAAACATTTCATACTTTTTTCTAAACTGTTGCTGAATTGACGCATGAAAAGTTAAACCGTGAAATACACTAACCTGACATTAAATTGTTGCTTTAAGTTAATTGTTGCAATTAAAATCTTTTTTTTTTTTGTATTCAACAAACATTGTGTATCTTTAAAAAAATCACAAAACTTTTGCTAAATTGTCAGTTTACTTTAATTGTTGCAAAGAATGCAACAGATGGTTTTAACAACTTAAAATCCATTAAACTGTCGTTAAATTGTTGCTTTACATTAATTGGTGCATTGAATACAACAAATGGTTTTAACAATAAAAGTACGCCATAAAAATCCCTTAGCTGTCACTAAATTATCGATTAATACTAATTGTTGCACTTTTATGCGACAAATGGTTTTCACAAAAAATTTACACCATAAAAATCACCAAAAAAATCTTTAATAATAATTCCTTACATTTTATATAGCGCTTTTCTGGGCACTTAAAGTGCTTTACATAGAAGGGGGTAATCTCCTCAACCTTTAAACTGTTGCTACGTTAATTGTTCTGTTGAATTCAAACAAATGGTTTAAAGTTTACTCGTTAAAAAGCACTAAACTGTTGCTAAATTATCACTTAATTGTTGCATTGAATGCAACAAATTGTTTTAACAAATTATTTACACATAAAAAAAATCACAAACTGACGCTAAATTGTCGTTTTGTTAATTGTTGCGTTGAATTCAATAAATGGTTTTACGAACAGTTGACACCATAAAAATCACTAGACTGTCCCTAAACTGTCCCTTTGTTTGTTGCACTGAATGCAGTAAATGTTTTTCACAAAATGTGCACTCTAAAAATTACTGAACTGTCGTTAAATTGTTGCTTTACGTTAATTGTTGCATTTAATTAGACAAATTACATAAGAAAATTTAAAAGCAAATTTAGACGTTGTTCTGCTTAGTTATTAACACTAACGCAGCCTTGTTTTCATTTGCGTAAAATTAAATAAGCTGCCTACCCTGATTATGGCTTATTCATTAAAATTTTTGTCTATAAAGCATGGTAATTTTCTGCAAAATACATCTACAGCATACAAACTTCAGCATTGTTGGAAAGTCCTAGGATGTCTGACATACCTGCTGCCTTTGACAGACTTATTCTAAATTGTGCTTTATATATTTCTGACGATATTCTGGATTTGGAGCAAACATCCCTTTAAGACTTCAGAACTGAGTGTCAGTCCTTGTATTATTGCTGTTTGACTCTTTCCTGTCCTTTGACTATGTGTGTGTGTGTGTATAAGCCATATGTTCTCATATCTCAAAAGTGTTCATGTCATTGGTTGTCTGTTTGCTGAGCTCTCTGAAACTGTTGTGATCTAAGAGAGGTTTAGAAACAACGGAAAGCTTTATTTTTATATCCCGGCTCCGATTTGGAGTTCCCTTTTTGCTAATGTGTCATTTCAAATTTGTACCTCTCATTTGGACCCATGTGCAAAAAGTGTTGATGTGCCAAGAAACAGAGGAGCTTGCATTGCTTTGTGAGTTTTGTAAGTAGATTGGATATTTTCCTAATTCCCTTTTGTTTGAAATAAAACTGGGCTTATTCACTTAAAGCTTCCAATATCTTCAGGACGAAGTGTACTGAAGTGCCAACCTTCTGAGATCAATAAGCAATTTCCACTTGGATACAGTCGCTAAATCTCTTTAACGTGGCTAAAAATGGCCTTCGCACACTGAGTACAGAAAAACAAAGGTTTAAAAATATAACCAATGTTGTTTTATTGCCATTCGTTGTTTCATAGAGATGTTCACAAACATTGTGCGGATCACTTGGATCTGACAGATTGATCGAAAATGGTAAAAAAAAATGCATTTGGAATTACTCATTAGTCATGTACTGGGTGCTCAGGTTTCTCCGTCATGGATCTCTATGGCTCAAAAAAATTCATACATGCGCCGTGATCAATGCCCCCCAAAGATTTAGGGGAATTGACATCATCCTGAGCACCCCGGTCCACTTTCTTTGGTCTGAAGTTCTTAACTCAACAATAGCTTGATGACTATTTCAAGTTTGCTGCTGATTTTTGACATACAGTACAGTCACGCACATTCGCTCTTTTACATGTAGTGGCATCAACAAAAACAAGAGATATGAAAGTATACAAAGGTCCAATGTTAGACAAATGGTTATACATAAATATAGCTCAGGCTGTCGTACAGTGCAGTTACTGTGATGTTCAAGAAACGGTTGTGTCATTCTAGCACCAAAATTACTTTGTTTACAGCCTTTGAAAACAGTCCAATGTTGCTGGTCATGGCAAATAAACTACAGTATTATGATGATCAATGGACAAGCTCATGTAAACAGTGACGTCTGTCACATAGTGCTCTGTGACAGTAAATTAAGGATGCTGTGATCATTAATTGTCCGTATTAAATGGAAAAACAAAGTCAACAGCCCTTAAAAGCTATTTATCAAATGTTTACAAGTAAATATTTGGTTTGGTAGTCTTGATGCTCCAGAATACAACAAAATCTACATTTCACTTTAAAATATACAATTAAAATTTTCAACAAGATTTGATAGTATAGATTTTTCAGCATTGAGACAGTACAAAAGACAATCACACACAAAATAAAAAATAAAATAAAACACAAAATACCTTTGAAAATGTTGCGTTTGCGATCCAGAAATCAGTTTGTAGTACAGCGTAAGTTGGAATCTTAGCACCTTGTTTGCTCGAGATTACTGAGAAACTAAGAAACGATCGTTGATTTGTTCCCACACTTGAAAGTTGAAAATGTGTGTTTGCATGTCCATATCTGGAGTGTTTTGGAGGATGGCTTGCCAAACAATCCTTATGTACCATTGAGACTGCACGTCTCCAGCTGCATCAAAAATGGCCTCTGGTTGGTTTACCCAGCAGGCTTCCAGTTCTCCATTCATATGTGCTCTGTTTCCGAAGTACTTCTTTGTCAAATACACCGACAAGAGCACACAAGTATGGAGAAGAGAATGGTTCAAATGTGAATGCCAAGTTTGTGCAACATCACATGCATATTTGAAAACCCTTTGGACAGTTGTTGCCATTTTTGGAATGAAATTTCCCTGATTAAATACGCAGAGGAGGCCCAGTGCAAATTTTGAGTGTTTAGCACCACTCCGGTCTCAACTGCCACACAGATGTGTGTGTGTTCTTGTCTATGTGTGTAAAATGAGGTAACGCAATGTGGCAGCCCAAGCAAACACTCCAGCAGGAAGTCCAAGAAATCTTTATGTAAAAAGACATGCTTCAGTCTCGAGAACCTTAAGCTGCTTGAACCCTCGACTGTTAAAACTTGAACAGTTGTCATAGTCCTTTGTGTGACCTTTTTCTTCTTCTTCAAAAACAGTAAAATACTTGACAAATGACTCTAAATACTGAATGGAATAAACGTTGAGTTATCAAGGTGAGTGAACGGTCATTATATTTTTCATCTATAATGCATCGTTTTTATGTGCACTAAAGACTGAAATGTCATTTCATGATAATTTTGACAGTTTACAACTGTAAAAGACATACTAAAATTAAATAGATTGTCTGATTGGGCGCTAATGCTAGTGCCAATGCATCCTGCTAATTTACGATTGTATATGTACATATTCCACCCAACCTGGTGGAATCTGTGGGGGCTGACATGAAAACATGAAAGGACGGCAAATAAGAACAAACCCAAAACATGGCGATAAATGGACACAGTCTCTCCGAGCCAATGCCCTGCAGTGAAGGACACAGGGTCAAGGGTCAGTCTCAGTGCAGGTGGATGTGCAGCTTGATGCGCAGTGCATCGCCGATTTCACCTAGCAAGTAGTCGCTGTCGTGCTGGTCCTCTATTTGCTGAAGTTTGTGCGGACCGAACATACGCAAGCTGGCGATCTCCAGGCGGTACAAACCTGGAGTTGGTGGCTTTCGGCCAAGCCGCAGAACACTCTTCCCATCGCGACGCTCCAGAATGCGGAAGTGTTCTCCTTGGTTTCCGTGCGTTATGACATAGCGCACGTGGTGCTCAAGCGGCTCGAGGGCTGGAAGCAATTCAAGTAGGGGTTCCTTGTTTTGCAGCTGCGCCAGACTCAGGTTCATTGGGATTGAAGTCTGAACATCCAAGCTGGCCATACTCACCGTTTCCTAAGGTCAGGACAGAACAGTTGGAAGCATTAGAAGAAGCTTCAGACAGATTTTGACCTAAGTCTTATATACTCTTTATAGCGTTAGGAATTGAGGTCAGTAGTGAGGCTAGCAGTGTGACCATATTAAAAACATGACGCCTACATAGAGACAGACAGTACTCAAAATGTACCTTGAGATCATTATCGCCAGCATTACGCCTATGGCGACCTTTCTTCCCAAGGTCACCATTGATCTTGCATTCATAGCAGGCCTCCGGTGACAGTGACTCTTCCTCATCTACTCCCTCCAAGCCAAACTGACCCTGGAAGCCCACTCCTGTGATGCAGTGCCTAGAAACGAAAAAGTTGAAACATTATGTTTCTTTAACTTGTGTAATTATTCAGCTTAGGTCAGGAATGTCCAAATCCAAACCCTGGAGGGCCAACAACCTTTACTGCAGGGATCTCCAACCCTGCTCCTGGAGAGATACCATCATGCAGACTTCAAGCTCCAACCCTGCTCCAACACACCTGTCTGTAATTATCAAGTAACCCTGGAGACCTTGATTAGCTGGTTCAGGTGTGGTTGATTAGGGATGTGGCTGAACTCTGCAGGATGGTGGCTCTCCAGGAGCAAGGTTGGAGACCCCTGCTGAGCATAGCGCCAACTTGTTTTTTTTATCAACAAGTTTTTGTTATCCTGAATACCTTTATAACCTTGGTTCACAATACTTGGGGTTGGACATAAACTCTGAAGGACAGTGGCCTTTAAGGTCCATGGAGTCCACAAGACTGTAGAATATCCCATGTTAGGATTCAGAAGGGTTCTTGTACCATTGTTAAGCCCATGATGGTGGGCCTCCACGGTAGACTGCTTGACAATCTATGTAGGAGTGTGTCACTAAAACCTGAACATGAACGAGGGATATGAGTAAAATCTTGGACAGGGCCTTGAAGTTTCAGGCAAGTATATAATTCTGCACTGCATGGCAAAAGTATAAAGCCATCTCCTTCGAATCACTAAGGAAATACCTGAACCCTTTTGAACACTTTAGAAAGTCAGCTACAAGCTAATCCACTCTGATTGGAAGTAAATCCCATGGTTATGCTCTGATATCTAAGAGAAAATCTTGCCAGTGACTTTGCTTGGCTTGTATGTACTTTGGCTTTATAGATTGCCAACTTCAGGCCACTGTCTGATAGAACCTAGCTCCAATCCAAATAAAAAAAAACTTTGATTTAAGTATTCCTAAAGACTTTGGTTAGATTGTTTTAGGTGCATTTAATTAGGGATGGAGCTAAACTCTGCAGGTCAGTGGCTTTCCAAGATTAGGGTTGGCCTCCCTGCTATATACAGTATGTTCATACTATTTGCGTCACCAATCCTTCTTAGACTTTAGCTCTTCAACTAGCTAGTGAAGAATACATCCAAGTGGATAACTTTTGAAGAAAGTGCTTCATTTTTGCTTTAAGTTTATTGGGGTCTTAAATACACACCCTTGTCCTGCTCGGTAGAAGCCTCCAGGACATCCGCACAAGTATCCACCATCAGTGTTTGAGCAGCCATAGCTGCAGGGGTTATTGTTCAAGCCACATTCATTAACATCCTGGCAGCCACCAGCAGAGGGCTCAAAATCGAAACCTGACGGGCACACGCATTTATAGCTGCCCAGAGTATTATAGCAAGACGCAGATCCACAGGCTTGATTTCCGGAGCATTCGTTCTCGTCTAGGGGGAAGGAAGATGGAGAAATTAGAACGGCACAACAACAAACAAAAAAAAAAATCACACTTTATCGTCGTAGAAATACTTACCCACACACTGGTTCCACTGGTAGTGCTGAACGTAACCCTGCGGGCATCCACAGCGATATCCTCCCAGCATGTTCTGGCAGCCGTGCTGGCACCGGTGGTTTCCACCACATTCATCGACGTCTGTAAGAAAGAAAGAAAGAAAACAAAACCAGGGTAGCGTCTGTTTCTAATACATGGTGGCGTAGGGTGCCCACCCACCTTTTCAGCAATGTTGGATCCGGAAGTATTTTTTACATTAATTTTTCCAATTGGGATTTTGAAAAATGCTTCGTTAAAGTGTTATAAGCCATCAACCAAACCAAACAATTCCATGAAGCATAAAAGAATAATTCGGCCAATAATTCCCGGACTTGTCCTATGATACAATGCTCATCATTGGAGGGTGCAGCCCAATTTTTGTGTCCACACAAACAACAGAGCAAAGGTGGCACTGTGATGTGTCGAACATGCTTTAAAAGCTGTGCACGAGATGGAGTGGAACACAGAAATAGTAGTAAAGTAAAGAAGAAGAAAGAAGAAGGGGAAAGTCTCTGGGGTATATTTGTAGCAATAGCCAAAAATACACTAGGAACACCAAAAATCATTAGTATATTAAAGTAAAGATTTTGTTTCATGAGGATATTTTGTTAATTTACTACCGTAAATATATCAAAACTAATTTTTGATTAGTAATATAAATTACTAAGAACTTCATTTTGGACAACTTTAAAGGCGATTTTCTCAATATTTAGATTTTTTTGCACCCTCAGATTCCAGATTTCCAAATAGTCGTATCTCAACCAGATAACAAACCACACATCATGGATAGTAGTTTTCCCAACACGAATTGTGCTGTTAAACACAATTATGAACTAGTGTGAATAGATGGATTCAACAAAAGCATATACCAGCGATCAACAACCTTGGAGCTCATGATAGGTCAATTGCTGTTTAATGCAAAATAATTTCACATGTGCCCAAAATGGGAGGCCTACCGTCGCAGTTGATTCCCGTGGTGTCCAGAGAGAAGCCCTTCTGACAGTCGCAGTTGAAGCTGCCTGGGGTGTTGAGGCAAGAGGCGCGGGAGCCACAAACATTTGGCTGATTGCTGCATTCGTTGTTGTCTAAGAGATGAAGCATAAAGGCAGTTTTATCTCCAGAATGACCCGTTCAATTATTTAGAAGGCTTGAGTTGATATCACTCACCTATGCATGCCATCTGGTGCTGCGTGAAGCCTGAGGGGCATTTACAGGTGAAGCCACCGATCGTGTTGACACACAGGAACTGACAGTTGTGTTGCTTGGTTGAGCACTCGTCCAAGTCTGGGATGAAAATAGCATTTTTATTTGTTTTTAATTAGCAGACATTGGGTTGATCATTGGCACGGATTATGACTACGAACAGATTTATAAGCAGATCTTATCCCAACATGGAAAATTTGTAACCCTTAAAGGCAGGGTAGGTAATAAATGTATAAACAACTTTCTTCCAAATTTGTTTAAACTTTTTATATATATCAATGCATAATTAAAATGTAAGTACTCTGATAAAAAGAGTATAAAAATCGAGTGACTCTAGACCGTTTAATCTGTATTAAACACAGCTCATTATTTCCATTTCGGGACGAAACATAGGATTGGCTTAGGCGACTGTCACTCTCTCGCAACCATGGCAACCACCCTTTTGCCACACATGACCTGCCCACTTGCGCGTGCACGTTTGATTTGAGGAATTCAACAGGCACGGATCCTAGGAATACAAAAACAATGGCAGAGAAACAGCAAGCAAAATTCACAGTACCAGCCTATGCAGTTAGTGAAGGCAAACCAGGCAAAAAAAGGAAGACAGTAACAGTCCAAGAAAAGGCAATGAACAAAAAGTCTTTGGATAAACAAAGAAATAAAGCGCGAGTTAATATCGGCGTGGCTTTCCAGCGATGGCGAGAACTGAGGGAACTCAAGGGGCTGAAAAGTGACTCCTTGATGGCTTTATTCCTGCTGGACAGGTAAATCTTTCTTTTTGTATTTTGATCATACATATTTTTTTCATGAAGCATGTGTCATTAGCACACGTAGCTGCGTAATATAGCTAACATAACATTACTTAGCGAGCCGTAGTAGAGACGTCTTTAAAACAGTCGTGAGAGGTCTACAGACACTCGATTTTTATACTTTCTTTTTCAGAGTACTTACATTTTAATTATGTATTGATATATAAATAAAGTTTAAACAAATTTTGAAAAAAAGTTTTTTATACATTTTTTTACCTACCCTGCCTTTAATTGTGAACTTACCTTTGCAGGTCTTTCCATCTGGCTGTAGGATGTATCCTCTGGGACACGAGCACAGGTAACTGCCTTCAGTGTTTTTGCACAGGAAGTTGCATGGTTTGGGCGACTGAGAGCACTCGTCCATATCTAATTAAAAAGCATCAAGCATTGCTTCAAACATAGTCTTTTAGAACAGTATCACACTTTATTGTGTTAAGTACGGTGAGCGAGGAGAACGTACCAACACAGGAAGTGCCAGTAAAGTCATTGGTGTAACCCACGTTGCAATGGCAGCGGAAGGAGCCGACGCTGTTGATGCACTGGCCGTTCTTACACAGGTTAGGCATCACCTCACACTCATTAATGTCTGCAAAAAATACAGTAGATATGGTATCCATATATGCTCTCCTAAATCTAAAAGAAATGCCTGAATTTCAGTACTTAACTAAACATCTGTAGCATTTGTTGTTTAAAAACAGTACTCATTAATATTGTATTATTATTATTATTATTATGGATAAATTAGCGTGTGTGTGTGTGTGTACAGTATATATATATTAGTACTGTATTAGTAAAATATGAATATTCATATTATATATCTAATATTTCTAATTTGTATAATTGGTCCAAGATGATTAATATTATGATAAAAAAAATTCAAAATAAAATTATTTAAAAAATGCATGAATATAAAAAATTATATTTTCTGTATTTATATAAAACCATGAAATAATATTTAAATACATAAATAAATATCCATAAATATGAATAAAAACATGATTATAAATATATATATTCCATTTCAAAATATATTTGATAATGTATAATGTGTCAAAAAATATTATTATGATAAATGATTTACTATAATACATTTATTCAAAAATATTATTAATGCAAATATTTATAATTATAAACAAACATGGAAAGTAACATTTTTTAAATTGATATTTAACAAATGCATTTATAAGTGTGTTAAATAAATAATCCAAAGTAATTTTAAATCAATATTTAAATGTATATGAAATATCCACTTAGTATGCACATCATTGCATTGGTCTAAAAGACTGGTCATCTGTTTTTATTTTTTCAACTGTCGCTCAATGAAATCTCTGTAAAGGCATTCAGAAGTAACCTCGGCCGTCAGTGGTGTATCCGGGTCCGAGGGGACACATCTTCTTGTACTGGATGGTTCCAGGCAGAGGACAGAGTTCACACATCGAGCCCCAGCCGCGGGCACCGTTACAGCAGCACTCCGACTTCGTGACGGTGTTTCGGTTGGTGGACGACTGCTGGCACATCGTCTGCAGGACCTCCGTGAAACAGAAGCCCTTCCTGTTATCTGACAACCACAACAGGCCAGTTAGACAGAAAGAGCAATCTCAATCTAATGCAGTTTAATGTGATTTGTGCAAACGTGTTCTGGCTCTTACCAATGCACTCGGTGCCCGTTGAGCTGGGCTCGAAACCATCGTTACATTCGCAGCGGTAGCTTCCCACCGTGTTGATGCAGCGGCCGTTCTTGCAGATTCCCGGCTTGCTGCGGCACTCGTTCAGGTCTGCCAGAGTCACACACGAGACAGAGCGCCATCAGCACATACGATAGAAAAGAGACTAAGTTACTGTCAAATTTCAATTCTATTATATGCAATTATTATTTTTTAATTTGGCATGTAATTGCATGTAAGTTATTATTATTAATACTATTCAGGGGCGTCATGCATTCATGATTTTTTAGGGGGCACATTTTTTATGGGGGGGGGGGATTCGGGGGTATAAGTCATTCTACGAAAGCACTGTATAACTGATATAGGCTTATTTTTATTATTATTTTTTTTCTTTTTATTCAAAACAATTCCATACATGCTTAATATATCAGGAAATATCTCGTTTCTCAAATATGTGTAGGTAAACGCGTTTTGCACCTTTATAGATTGCTATTTGATCAATATATGGAAATGGAGTGTAATCTATTAACTACACATAAAAACCTGACTTTTTACTTAAGTGCCATATCATGCCATAAAATATTTTTAATACGACTGAATTTGCATTTAATGTAAATTTTAATAACAATATTGTAAGATACTTATTTTAACACTTTCATTTTACAGAGAGTAAAGAACATTTACATTATCAAAAAACATTTTCATTCAGTCTAGCCAGAGATCAGGCACTCTCAAAAACTCCCATTAAAATCACTGAAGCACTTTACATTATGAAACGAATATCTTACTTACATTCTTACGCACATCTGCACTTTTTGTTGTTTCTGATGAGAGAATTCGCTAAATAATTCAGTCAGCGAGCAAGTGAACAAAACACTGCGTTTCAGTGATGACTCTTCTGGACGTCTCTGATTGGCCATTGCATCCATAAGCGCAACAGAATAGTTTCTGATTGGTTATCATGAAGCGTTGTACGAACGCGTCTGTCTCTGGCTCAGCGCCAGCCAGCGAACGCAGATTTGAATTTAGCAGCTGATGCTGTGCACTGAACGATCTAATCACACCGCTGTGATTGTATCAAATATATAAAAAATATTATTCTGCAATTTTTTTTTTTTCGTTTGGAAGCTGCATTTAAAATCCACTTGGCTCAGAAATCTGAGGGGGCACGTGCCCCCTCACTTCGAATGGGCACGACGCCTCTGATACTATTATTGTTATTTAAATGTAATTAAAATGCATGGTAAACAAATTTATAAATGATACATAAATTACTAAATATATATATGGATATTACAAAAATTATTAAATAAAAATTTTTTTTTTTACATTGATGTTATAAAAATCCTATTAAAATTTAACAGTCACATTACTCCAGTAATGCGTACTATAGTATTGCACTAAATATTAAATTATCACTAAACAAATATTTATATAATGTATTTGTTATAAAAATTACCCTACCAAATATACTTTGACAAAACACAATATTTACTACATTCAGTGTGACGCCAATCAAAACAAGCCATATTTTTTGAAGAAAGTGTGCGATTCCTCATCTCCGCCACTATCATTATAATTTATTTATTTTTTTCACTTGATTTCCCATCCACCAGGTGTAAATCCTAAATCCACACACACACTCACACACACAAAGACAGACAGACTCTCTCACACACACACACACACACACACACACTTTCTCACCCATGCATCCATCTCCGTCGGGGCGGCGTGTCATGCCGGGAGGACAGATGCACATGAAGGTGCCGATCTGGTTTTTGCAGGCCATTCCTCTGGAGGCACAGTCGTCCAGCCCTTCAGCGCACTCGTCCTGGTCTGCAGAGAGAGAGAGACTGAGCGATGATGGCCTGTGTGTGTTGTGATGTGGTGGATCAGTCGCACTGACCTCGACACATCCGGTTGTCGTCTCGCAGCACGTATCCCGTCGGACACATGCACTCGTACGAACCGAAGGTGTTGACGCAGCGGAAAGCGCAGAGCAGTGGGTTCACCGCACACTCGTTGATGTCTGGACACACGGAATAAAGAGAACGTAAGAGAAATGTGTCAACTATATAAACAAAAATCACCTTAAAACAAAGATAATTTTCTTAAGAAGAATAAGATATAAGTGTGATTGTCATTTTATAGGTAGATTGTTTTCAATTTACATTACATACATTATAGTTTTAAATTTTACATCATAATTTATTATATGATTTAATATATAATAATATATTTATCATTTATGGTAGACTGTTGGTAAAATGTTGCAGATTTATGGTAAAATGTTGCATTTGAACTACGTTATACAGTTTTTTCCCAATAAAAACATTTATACATTCTTAGAGGAAAATTGATTTACTTAAGAAGCGTGATTGTGTAATATATCAATACTTTATTAAAATGCATATTTAAAAAAAATTCACAAAAACCTTCATAAGGTATAGTTTAAAAATGATGCTTCTTAGGTAAATTAATCTGATATATATATATACACACAAACACACACACACACACTTAGAACATTTATTAATCAAGAAACAAATTATATATATATATATATATATATATATATATATATATATATATATATATATATATATATATATATATATATATATATTCTTATATTATTATTGTCCTTATAAAATTTATAAAACATTGTATGAAATTATTTTGTATTATATAAAACATCTTAAAATATATATATATTTTTTATTAAATTGTAATTTTTTGTAAATTCAAAAATGTAAATTAATGATTCTAGAATTTTTATCAAATTTAGAATATTTATTAATCATTAATCATCATTATTAATCATAAATTATAAATATATTAATACATTATTATAAATAAATTAATATTATATATATATATATATATATATATATATATATAATTCTTATAAATATATTTCTTAAAAAACTTTCCTTATATAATTATGAAATAATCTGGTATTATATAAAAATATCTTAAAATGATTCAATATTTTGTATTAAATTGCTGAATTTTATTGTAAAACTGTGTACAGTATATTAGTTAAATGGAAAAATGTTATTAAATGATTAAAATATATATGTATGCCTGTAAAAATGTCATTGATCAATCAAATGATTGTGGAACACTGTGCAGCTTATATCCTGACCGTACCTTCACAGGTCATCATGGGTCCGGGTTCGAAGCCCTCCTGACAGGAACATTCAAAGCCACCAGGAACGTTTGAGCACGTACCATTTCCGCAGGGGTTTCCGATCGAGCACTCGTCCGTATCTGTCCAATTAACCATCACACCGTTAATAACACTCCTTCCGAACTTGTTTATCATTGGCTTAATACTTTTAGTTTCTGAGGGATTTGAACCCACAACCTTCCAATCAAGCACTCGATACTTTGTTTCTGTGAGATTTTAACCCACAACCTTCTGATAGAGCGCTCGTCCGTATCTGTCCCATCAACCATCAGACCCTTAATAACCCTCCTGCCAAACTTGTTCATCATTGGCTTAATACTTTTTGTTTCTGAGGGATTTGAACCCACAACCTTCTGACCGAGCACTCGTCTGTATCTATCTAATCAACCATCAGACCGTTAATAACTCTCCTGCCAAACTCTTTTATCATTGGCTTAATACTTTTAGTTTCTGAAGGATTTGAACCCACAACCCTCTAATTGAGCACTTGTCCGTATCTGTCTAATCAACCATCAGATCATTAATAACCCTCCTGCCAAACTTGTTTATCATTGGCTCAATACCTTTTGTTTCTGAGGGATTTGAATCCATAACCTTCCGATCGAGCACTCATCCGTATCTGTCCCATCAACCATCAGACAGTTAATAACCCTCCTGCCAAACTTGTTTATCATTGGCTTAATACTTTTAGTTTCTGAGGAATTTGAACCCACAACCTTCCGATCGAGCACTCATCCGTATCTGTCCCATCAACCATCAGACCATAAATAACCCTCCTGCCAAACTTGTTTATCATTGGCTTAATACTTTTAGTTTCTGAGTGATTTGAACCTACAACCTTCTGATCGAGCACTCGTCTGTATCTTTCTAATCAACCATCAGACCGTTAATAACCCTCCTGCCAAACTTGTTTATCATTGGCTCAATACCTTTTGTTTCTGAGGGATTTGAATCCATAACCTTCCGATCGAGCACTCATCCGTATCTGTCCCATCAAACATCAGACAGTTAATAACCCTCCTGCCAAACTTGTTTATCATTGGCTTAATACTTTTAGTTTCTGAGGAATTTGAACCCACAACCTTCCGATCGAGCACTCATCCGTATCTGTCCCATCAACCATCAGACCGTAAATAACCCTCCTGCCAAACTTGTTTATCATTGGCTTAATACTTTTAGTTTCTGAAGGATTTGAACCCAGAACCATCTGATCGAGCGCTCATCCGTATCTGTCTAATCAACCATCAAACCGTTAATAATCTCTTGCCAAACTCGTTTATTATTGGCTTAATACTTTTAGTTTCTGAGAGATTTGAACCCACAACCTTCCGATCGAGCACTCATCCGTATCTGTCCAATCAACCATCAGACTGTTAATAACCCTCCTGCCGAACTCTTTTATTATCGGCTTAATACTTTTAATTTCTGAGGGATTTGAACCCACAACCTTCCGATCGAGCGCTCGTCTGTATCTGTCTAATCAACCACCAGACCGTTAATAACCCCCCTGCCAAACTCGTTTATCATTGGCTTAATACTTTTAGTTTCTGAGGGATTTGAACCCACAACCTTCCCGCAATCATCAAGAAGAGCCAAAATAAAGTGAACTGAGGTTAACTGGGAATTGAGAAATGGCTAGTGACTCTGATCTGGAGTGGGTTTATTGTGAACTCACCCACGCAGTTGACACCGGTGAAGTCGAGGTTGTAACCGAAGGGACACTCGCAGCGGAATGAGCCATCCGTGTTGATGCACAGGCCATTGCCGCAGATGCCCGGGTTCTCCACACACTCGTTCATGTCTGTGGAGCCACACGAGACGTTAGTACCGGAGATTGTGGGAAGGTGAAGTGCTTTAGTTGACAGAATTTAACAGGTTTTCTCACCTTCTCGTCCTTCTGGTCTCAGGATGGCCTCGTGACCGTAGGGACACAATGTGTGGAATGCAGCTGCGGGAGAAAAACACCACAAAATGACTCGGGGACAAGAAGAGTACGATTTCTAAAAAATTATTAAAGTTAGTTTGACATCCTAAAATATTACAATCTAAATTATATAGAACATTATTAAATGATTCAGTTTTTTATTAGAATATATTATGAAAAATAAAATAGAAATAATAAAAGATTATTATTTATTATTTATTAGGATTTATTAATTAAATCAACTTTCTGTTAAAATCAATAATCAAAATTATTCTTACAAAATTACTATTTATGATTTATTTTATAAAAAAATTAAATTAACTTTTTTGCTCCATGAAATGATCAGCATTAAAATGACAAAAATTTACATAAATAATTAAAAGTGACCAAATTACTATTTAATTAATAAAACCTATAATAATCTAAATTATGTAAATCATTTTTATGAAGTTATTATTTTTTTATTCAAATATATTATGAAAAATAAATTTAATATTTAATTGTTTTGTTAAACTAAATTAGAAATTATGATGACAACAAACCAGCCTTATGTGTCATCCGAAAGCTGAATAAATAATATTTCCCTTGATATATGGTTTATTAGGATCAGACAATATTTGTCTGAGATACAACTATTTGAAAATCTGGAATCTGGGGGAGCAAAAAAATCAAAATATTGAGAAAATCATCTTTAAATTTGTCCAAATGAATTCTTAGCAATGCATATTACTAATAAAAAATTTAGTTTTGATATATTTACGGTAGGAAATTCACTAAATATCCTCATGGAACATGATCTTTACTTAATATCCTAATGATTTTTGGCATAAAAGAAAAATCAATAATTTTGACCCATACAATGTTTTTTTTTTTTTTTTTTTACTATTGCTACAAAAATACCCCAGAGACTTAAAACTGCTTTTGTGCTCCAGGGACACACACACATACATATATAATTAAATCAACTAATTTGTTCTTACAACATTTATTTTTATCCATATATCTTTTAAATAAAATACATAATAAAAAAAACATCTGCATTAGATCTTAGAAGTGCAAATATGTGTTCAGATCCTTAAATAGCGTCTGTGGAGCTGTATATTGATGAGTGACTGACCCTCAGTCTCTCGCGGACACAGTTCGCAGGGGTCGCCCCATCCCTCGCCCGGCAGCAGACTGCAGCAGCACTTGGCTTTGGTGGTGTTCAGAGGTTTGGGGATGGAGCATTTGCCCGCTTCGAAGCGTGTGAAGCAGAAGCTCTCGCGTGTGTCTGACCACAAAAACACGTGAGGAGAAAACACTCAGATACTGCACTTCACTGAACGTCCATGTGAAAGGTTTATATTGTTTTTCTACCGCTTTACATACATAAAATATTAGTTATAAATTACAACATTGTATAAAGAACTTGTATAAAATGTATTATAAATTAAAAAGTATTTTATGTAACATAAATTTATGCTTAATACAACTAATGAATCACTGTATATAATCTAATGCAATTGCAAAATATCGGTATTTAGACTAGTTTATATTTAAGAATAATTACTTCATTTATACATTTGCACAAAGCATTGACAACATGTTATATAAAATATATGAGAGATTATCACTCTATAATAAATATGCATACATATACTTTTGTTTGACATACTAAAGATATTATATACTTAAGATATTAAAATCTTAATTGTATAAAACATTTCATTAAATGGTCAAAATTTAATTATTAAATGTTTATTAAATTCAGTGTTCAAAATTAAAATTTCTAGTAACATGAAACACTTAAATGACAAATTGAACGATAAATAAAAATTACTAGTGTTTTAAATAAAAATTGGAATGAGTTATTAATTGTATAAAACGATTTTTATTAAATAATTATAATTTTTTGTTTAATTAAACTATGTAAATTAGAATGGCTAAATTGATATACAATTTAGAAGAGTTTATTAATAACATGACTCCATTGTTAAAACATTATTTATTAATTAACCGATCAAAATTAAAACTAATAAATGTAACGTAAAATGTAAATTATTTATTCAAGAAAAGTTTATTAAATGTATGAAACTGTAACTCTGTTTATAAATATTCGAATAATAATAATGATAATCGAATTTAGTTTAATAAAAAAAAAAAAAAAAAAATCATGCTAAATATGTTTAAAAAAACAATTATTACTAATTCAATTGCAAAATATTTAAACAAATGGATAATTATGAACGTTTATATATTACTTATAAATGTTGTAGAACTAACTAAACACCATTTCACACACACAAAAAAAAGTTAGAAATGGCAAACATAAAAACAGAATTTAGAGTGATTTATTAATCACATGAAACAGATTTTATTAAATTATTAATTGGTTTGTTGAATTTAAATGAACAAAAATAAAATGACAAAATGTTTTCATACAAGTAAGAACAATGTTTTCCATGAAACATTTTTCTTAATTTTTATAAAATAAAATTATTGATATTTAATAACAAATGAATATATATGTATATATTTATAAATATGCACGACAACATTACAATGATTGAATACACAGATTCATGCAATAAAAATCTGTTGTTTCACATAGATCTACTGCATAAGGTAACCGGTTCACTTAGAATAATAAATCAAATAAGATTAATATTCACCGAAGCAGCGGCGGCTGTTGTCTGAAAGCACGAAGCCAGGCGGACAGAGACACTGGAAGCTGCCCGGGGTGTTTTTACACAAGCCGAACTGACAGATGTTGGGCTCCACGCTGCACTCGTTGATATCTGTGCGGGACACACAGGTCAGAGTGTGTGGAAGTACAAAAGGATTAAAGTGCAACGTCACTATGAAGGATTTCCATCAGTTTATAAAGACATTCCTCAATGATTCAGCCGTTCGAACGAATCAATTGAATGAATGATTCAGTGATAAAATCAGTGATTTGCCGCCACCTGCTGGTGGATTTAGTTTCATTTTTAACACATCAGTTCAGTCAGGAGCGCTTGTTCTCCCGATTTAAAAATTAAAGTAACTGATTTTAACACTGAATCATTCATTCAGTTGATTCATTCGAACGACTGAATCATTCAGGAATGAAGCATGTGACTCTCTTTATGAACTGACGGAAATCCTTCATAGCGACTGAACATTTTTATCCCTGTGTTTGGGATCAGAACGATTTTTTTTTATTTTACAGGAATTTCTTATGTTAACCAAGGCTGCATTTATTCGATCAAGAATACATGAAAAAATATTGTGAAATATTATTATGATGTAAAATAAAAAGACAAGTCACTTGCTTCATTCCTGAATCATTCATTCAATTGATTCATTCGAATGGTTGAATCAATTTGGAATCATTCGTTCGAACGAATCAATTGAATGAATGATTCAGTGATAAAATCAGTGATTTGCCGCCACCTGCTGGTGGATTTAGTTTAATTTTTAACACATAATTTCAGTCAGGAGCGCTTGTTCTCCTAATTTAAAAATGTAGGCGCACTTTCTCATCTATAATAAAAAAATTCTGATCAAAATGATACTTCCTAATACGAGGTGGCATTTGATTAGTTAAAGTGACTTACAGGAGTGTTTACTTTTTACATTTATAATGGCATGTTAAATTAAAAAAATGCTTTTAAAAATAAGAAAAAACAACAATAAGAAGTAGAATAAGACAAAACAGTTACCAGTTGTGTGAATTTAGCATTAATAAATTTATTTATACTACAGAGGTGGTGCAGAAGAACACAAAAGTTGCGTCTAGGTGCATTTCCAGACGTTTAATGAGGCTCTGAGGTGGCAATTCATTAATTCATGTGGAGATTAATGTTTTAAAAATAACATTTTGAATACAGAAATATTAAATAACTTAAATTATGTGTTAAAAATGAAACTAAATCCACCAGCAGGTGGCGGCAAGTCACTGATTTTATCACTGAATTCAATTGATTCGTTCGAACGGCTGAATCATTGAGGAATGAAACAAGTGACTCTCTTTATGAACTGACGGAAATCCTTCATAATGACAAAATGCTCAAACTTGCTCAAAAGTTTGCGATCAGAACGATTTTTTTAATAATTTTAAAGGAATTTCTTATGCTAATCAAGGCTGCATTTATTCGATCAAAAATACGGGGAACAAATAATATTGTGAAATATTATGATGATGTATATATTGTATATGATGTATATTTTAATATATATTAAAGCCGAATTTATTTCTGTGACGCAAAGGTTCATTTTATTATTTATTATTTGATAAATGTAATGTTTATAAAGCTATTTTTTATTATTATTATTCATCAAATGATTCTGAAAAAAGTATTGCAACATTGATAATTCTAAAGGATCACATGACACTTTACACTGGAGTAATGGCTGATGGAAATTCAGCATTGCATCACAGAAATAAATTACATTTTAAAGGATATTAAAATATAAACCATTATTTTATATTGTAATAACATTTAGCAAGATTTGTTTATTTTTTCTGTTTTTTTTGATCATATAAATGCATCCTTGATGAGCAGAAGAGACTTCTTTAATCTGCTGATGCCAGACTTGCACTGAACTCTTACCCACACACTTGTCGTTCTGCACCTCGTATCCGGGCGGACAGATGCAGCGGAACGAGCCGTCCAGGTTCTGACAGGTCCCCGGCTGACAGGCTCCCGGCAGCGTCACACACTCGTTAATATCTGACACAACGACACACACCTCACATTATACTGTCTACACCACATCACACTCAACACTCATGCACACTGACACTGCAGTACATAGCACACTACACTACAGACAACACAGCAATCGGAAAACAGTAGTTTAACCTGTTATCTGTCACTCACATTGATATGATGCAATGTCTGAATTTTGAGATTTGATGTTTTTTAAGGCATATATAATTTCTGATGATTTCTAAAGGCAACAAAGAAGACTTTTTTTTGACAAATGTCAGAACTCCTGATATGATGTATGGTTTTTGAGGTGCACTCTTGCCATAAATGAATCTATTTCTTTTCCTACATCATTTTTAACAAATAAGATTGGTAAAATATCTATTTATGAGTCTTAGACCTTTCCAGTGATATATAGTTTGTCATGATTAGATTAGGATTTAATTGTAATATAGTGAAGTAAACGTAGAGGGCCCACCGAGGGGCCAAGTGGCAGTTAACAGGTTAAATTATGAAAAACGGCAGCTTTATTAACAGGATGATATGTTTAAAAAAAAAAACTAAGCATTGTTTGGCACACCAATTTATCTAAAAATAGTGTTTAACTTAATGTTTATCCATTATATAAAATAAATAATAAAATATGTATATATTATATAAAATACATAATAAAATATAATGGTTGAATTATATTTACACATTCTATCAAATACATGAAAAACTATTAATATAAAATCTATTCTATGTAAAATATGTATACATTTCATTTGTAAAACATAAATTCATGCTAAATATGACTAATAAAACACCCTGCGATCTAATTCTGTTGCAAAATATTGATACATTTAATCTTTATAAAGCTATTTTTAATTCATATTTATACATACCTATTTTTTGTTGTATTATTTGCACTAGATGCAAATAATACAACACCCTATATTATCCAATTATCACACACACACACACATATATATATATATATATATATATATATATGCATTATCAGTGTTTAAGCAAATTAAGGTTTTATTAATACATTTATACTAGGTATAAAATAAAATTATATTTATTAATGGCTATACAAGATCTATTAAATATAATAAGATGTATTAAAACTATTTGCAGTATTTATAAATTAGCAATTAAATTTGTACAATATTTTCTGGAAGTACAACTATACAAACATGCTACAGGTATCAAATGTAAATAATAAATATGTGTATTGCTAACAAACAAACAAATCATGGGGACTGTTATTTTATGAGTGTGATTACTCTTATTTTGTTATTTGCTAATTCAGTCTATGATGTGTTTCTGAACTAGTTCTGAGTTTTCTCTGGAGATCTGCACTCTCTGAATCAATCGTATGGATGTTGAGGTGTTTAATTATCTCTCTGGATGCACGGGAAGGCCATGTTGATCGATAGAGGGGTTTCAGGGATCTCCAGTGAGGATTGTAAGGTGTTCACATACTACAGGAGTGGACTGGTGATCTATACAGTAACAGACAGCAGGTTGATGATCCGGTTTACGATCAGCGAGTCTCACCAACACAGTTCTTGCCGTCCGGAGTCAGGTTATACCCGTCCAGACACAGACACCTGAAGGAGCCAATGCTGTTGATGCACTGGCCGTTCCTGCACACCTGACTGGCGTGAACGCTGCACTCGTCGATATCTGAACACGAACACATCACACTATTAACCCCAAACAACCATAAACCTCCTCTGCTTTCACTGTGACAACAAAAGGTTCAAAAATCATCCAAAATAATAGCCAGGAGTATTAGCGAACATTTCATTACTGCGTTATCTTTGCACATACATTTTTGCTCTCATTTAGCATAACATTTAATTAAAAAAGATTAAGACCCTACATTTTGCTAATGCAAAAACATATTTACTTTGTAGCACTTTAAGGGACATTTTATATTAAAAAGGCAAAATGCATTTCTTTAATTAAATAATAAACTGAAACTAAATTATGAAATTGCATAAAATTAACACTTTGACAACCACATTAAAACAAGAATAAAAGCATCTTCTGTGGGATTTATATTATTGCTGAGATGCAAATCTATTCATATATTCAAGAAGTTTGAATGTTAGATATTAAATGGTTAATTATGATTTTAATCACGATATAAAAAGTCTAAAATACATTTTAAATGGTAAAGTTTCATTCTACATTTCAGACAATTCAACATTTCAGTCTTTACTGCTGATCATATGCAAATTTATTTACACCATTAAATGGTTAATTGTACATTTCAAAGGTTTAACTGGTTAAAGTCACAATACGAAAATTTTTTAAATGCATCAAGTTTCATTCTAAAGAAATGAAAGGAAACATTGTTGAGGATAATAAGCAATTTTTTATGATATAAAGTAGTTAATTATGCATTTAAAGAGTTTAAATAGTTAAACTCAGGACACAAAAAGTTTAAAATACATTAAAATTGTGAAATTGTATTCTGATTTAATAAAAGGAAACATGTTTGCCTTTACTGCTGATAATATGCATTATTTAAAGAGTTAAGTTGTTAATTATGTATTTAAAGAGTTTACATAGTAAATGTCACTATGCAAAATGTATTTTATGTGCATTTTAAAATGTAAAATGTCAGATTGCTTATTTACAATATTAATTTGTTAGTTAAAATCTAAATGGTTAAAATCACTAAAAAATGTAAAACAAATTTCCTTTCCTTTAATCTAATTAAAACTTTAAAATGTAAAGAAATTATTTAAAACTTTTATAATGTGATTTTAACCATTTCAACTCTTTAAATACATAATTAACCATGTAATATTGTAAATAAATATACATATTATCAGCATTAAAGACTAAAGTTTTTCCTTTCCTTTAATAAAAATCAAGCTTTACAATTTTACTATTTATTTGAAACTTAAAAACTTAAAGTTATGTGATTTTAACCATTTAAACTCATAATTTATATTTTAATATGTAAAATGGTTAAAATAACACTAGAAAAGTTTCCAATTAATTTTAAAACTGAAAAGTTTCATTCTGATTAAATGAAAAAGGAATAATTTACCATAATCAGATTTCTTTGTGATATTAAATAGTTAATTATTCACTTAAAGAGTAAAATTGTTAAAATCACACTTAAAAAGTTTTATATCAATTTTATAATTAAATTTTATTCTGGTTAAAGGAAAAAATTATAATTTAACACATAATCAGATTTCTTTGTGATATTAAATGGTTAATTATTTAAAGAGTTAAATGGTTAAAATCTCACTAGAAAAAGTTTTATATAAATTTTAAAATTAATGTTTTATTCTGATTAAAGGGAAGTCGTGGCCTAATGGTTAGAGAGTTGGACTGGCAATCGAAAGGTTGTGAGTTCGAGTCCTGGGCTGGCAGGAATTGTGGGTGGGGGGAGTGCATGTACAGTTCTCTCTCCACCTTCAATACCATGACTTAGGTGCGCTTGAGCAAGGCATCGAACCCCCAACTGCTCCCCGGGCGCCGCAGCATAAATGATGCCCACTGCTCCGGGTGTGTGTTCACAGTGTGTGTGTGTGTGTTCACTGCTCTGTGTGTGTGCACTTCGGATGGGTTAAATGCAGAGCACGAATTCTGAGTATGGGTCACCATACTTGGCTGAATGTCACTTCACTTTCACTTTCACTTAAAGGAAAAAATAATTTAACACATAATCAGATTTCTTTGCGATATTAAATGGTTAATTATTTATTTAAAGAGTTAAATGGTTAAAATCTCACTAGAAAATTTTTTATATCAATTTTAAAATTAATGTTTTATTCTGATTAAAGGAAAAAAGGAATAATTTAACATGTAATCTGAATTTTTCCGCCATATTAAATGGTTAATTATGTATTTAAAGAGTAAAATGGTTAAAATAACACTAAAAAAAAGTTTCAAATCAATTTTAAAATTAATGTTTTATTCTGATTAAAGGAAAACGAAATAATTTAACATAATCAGATTTCTTTGTGATATTAAATGGTTAATTATTTATTTAAAAAGTTAAATGGTTAAAATCACACTAGAAAAAGTTTTAGATTAATTTCAAAACTGTAAAGTTTTATTATGATTAAAAGAAAAAGGAATAAATTAACACGTAATCAGATTATGGAAACATATTATCGCTGTATTACTCCAACAGGCTCCTTTTTGTCCATCTATAAGCGTACAGAAGCTGTTGAACTGAATCTGTCTTACCCATGCAGTCGTTGTTGTGCGTCAGCTCGAAGCCGGGGAAGCACAGGCAGTTGTAGGAGCCCACAGTGTTTTTACAGGTACCATTTCCACACGGCTGTCTGTCGCACTCGTCGATATCTGCCAGACACAACGAGAGACATCCGATCACACGTCAGACTCGCCTCAGAGCGTCTGACACCACAGAAACCACACAGACACTCACCCATGCACATGGTCAGGTCCGGCGTGGTCTTGAAGCCGTTGTGGCACAGACAGCGGAAACTGCCCTGAGTGTCGATGCACTCGCCGTGGCTGCAGACGTTCGGGATCTCCTGACACTCGTTACGGTCTGACACAACACCAGAACAACGACAAGATCCCATCAAACTCACAGCTCTTTACTGGAGAACAGTCTGTGCTTCGTAACAAATCTGATGAAGATGTGGATAAACATCTCTGACAGCAAGAAGTTAGGATAGTTTTGCAGGAACGAATGCACTAAAAAAGTGTTTGTTCTACTACAGCGATCATGAAAATGAGCCACATTAGTTCCATTGGTTTTTGAAGGCGTATAACTTAAATCATATATATGGATCATTCCTGTTATACAGTGACTTTTATGTCCCAATGATTTATTTAATCATATTTTCTCTGAAATGAGTCACATATTTATAAGATATGGCTATTCTTTAGTAGGGATAATAGAAATTATAAATACTATTTTGTATTTTACACACCTTTTTATTGATATATGCATTCAATTTTATTATGTCCACGGTGCATAGTAATCATCTTCAACAATAAATATAAACCATGAAATGATAAAAAACTAAATTTGTTTTAATTATGTTATAGACTGGGCTAAACCGCCTCCAATCATACATATAAATCATGTGAAAAATAGTTATTTTCAGTTATTTTTCTTCAATTACCATGTCCCTAAAGTCATTTTCCACCCTGTTAGTGCATACTTTCTCGCCTTCCAAAACCGACTGCAATTTCATTGAGACCATTTCATAGAAGTGACATTATTTATTTTTCCCACTGGAATTCATCTGTACGAACTGAGTTATGCTTCAGCTTTCACTCCTAACTTTTTTCTTTGTTTTTGAAATGTTATCCTGCTTGTCCCGCCCTAAAAGTTCCACCCTGTTAGGCTGGATTATGGAGAATGTTTGTCCTATCAAAAATGATTTAACAACAAATCTGACATAGTTCTGTTAATCTGTAGAAGGTTAGCTAGCTAAATGTTGATCACTCAATGAGCTATGGCTAATTTAGCTCAAAATTTTCCACCCTGTTAGATTCCACCCTGTTAGATCTATAAAACCTAACAGGGTGGAATGTGCAACTAACAGGGTGGAAATTATAATAGAATAAATAGGTGGGTTAGTTTCTGAAGGCATGTCATTTAAAAAATATAATTAATAAACATAATTTAAGGAGTCATTAGTTGGGCTGGCCTTTTTTTTAAGGTGTGGCTTTCGGTCTTCAGTTTTTCTTTCAGTCTCAATTTAAGAAAAAAAAAAAGTAAAATAATACTTTTACATTCAATTATTGCTGCCACAATGATTAGAAAATGTACACCAGCATCGCTTTGAAATATATACGACCAAATACAACCAAATATATACAAATAATACAACCAAAACCATGTTAATTATGTAAATGCTGCAGATGTTTCTAAATGTGGTGCATTTCATTTCGAACCTTATTTGAATAAAAAGCAAGTGCGTTTGCATTAAAAATATTGACAGTTGCACTTTTTGTTGCGCTTTCAAAACCACTAACTTTATACCAGCACATTCTGCGCCTGCTGAAGTTGAGCAAGGGGTTTTGAGCAGAAAATTGCGCTAATTTTGTGTGCAATTAATTGTATTTTATTTAATGCATTTAATGCAAATGCAGTTTGAGTTTGAATGCCACAACTATTATTAGTGGACTCACCATGGCATGCTCCGCTGGGCGACAGCTTGAAGCCGGCCGAACACTCACAGCGGTAGCTGCCGGGGATGTTGATGCAGTTAGCGTTGCGCTGGCACAGGTTTTCGCCGCTGTTGCACTCGTCGATATCTGTGGCGAACAGACGGCGTAAGTCAAGAAACACGACTGCGGTCTTCAGTGTGGAGGCAGCAGAGCGCCCGTACCTTCGCAGATGAGCAGGATGTTGTTGTAGCTGAAGCCCATGGGACACTCGCAGCGGAAACTGCCGATCTGGTTAATGCAGACGCCGTTCGCGCAGATTCCTGGGATCTCGCGACACTCGTCGATATCTGAGGAGAGCAAACACAACGCTCATATAAGAAGAGCTTTGTGTTGATGAAGTGAGATGCTCAAGGCGACTCACCGATGGGTTTTCCCGTGTGAATGTCGATGATGAAACCGGGAGCCTGATTTCCACACAACAGCTGGTACTCAGCTGCAGGAGACACAGAGAAACACCAGTCAGCCTCAGAAACAAGACCCAAATAATGACCACCTAAAATAGTTATAATTATATATGTATTTTTTTATAGAGAGAGTTTTTTATATGATGCAATGCATTTTAAAAATTGTGTTACTTTTTTCATTTTATTTTAGTTTATTTTATCAGAAGCTAAGATCCAAATTATTCCTTTATACATTTATTCTTTATCAAATGTTTTATTTAGCTTTATTACATTTAATTTAGTTAATTGAATTACTTTTATTTATTTATTTCTGTATCTATACCTTTTTATTTTATTCAATGCAAATTGAGTCTGAATTGTAATTCCACACCTTCAGAAAACAAGTCTAATGTTTTTTATTTTATTTTATTTTATTGGCACACACATTGGAAATCAACACTTAAGTAATGACAAAATTAAAATAAAAAAATGTAAAAGATGATAAAAGAATATTTACATTTACATTTAATCATTTAGCAGACGCTTTTATCCAAAGCGACTTACAAATGAGAACAATAGAAACAGTCAGACCAACAAGAGAACAACAGCAGTAATATATATATATAAATGCATTGCAACTTGTTTTATACATTTTAATTGTATATTATGCAAAACTAAGCAATGCAAAACTAGGCTGAAATTGAATGCCACACAAACACAGAAACCAATGACTGCTTAAATTCATTATTTATACATTAGTTTAATTTTATTTTTATGCACCGCAATTTACGTTATACTATTTTATTTAATTTTATGCAAAAGTAGCCAAAATTTGAATGCCACACCCTCAGAAAGCGTCAGATATATTTATTTGTATAGTTGTTATTGTATGCTCTGTATTGTATTTATTCAAAGCTCTATGCTCTTGGCATCTGATGTAAAACTAAAGAAGGTTGTTATTCTCCTGCACTACATGACTAGCGCCGCTAGAGACACTCACATGTGGCCGGCGTGGGACAGGCCTCGCAGGGTCTGTTCCAGGCTTTGCCCACGTTATAGGAGCAGCAGCACATCTTCTTGGTCATGTTGAAGGACAGCTCGTTCTCGCAGGTGTCGTTGAAGTTTCGATAGCACACGCTCTTTCTCATATCTGTCAAACCAAAGCAGAAAACACCCTGCTGAGCTGCAGAAGCTGTGATTGAGTGACGATGCGCTCGATGAGCGGCTCTTACCCATGCAGTTGTTTCCTCCGTTGACCTGCATGTACTCGGGCGGACAGACACAGGTGTAGTTCCCCAGTGTGTTGTAGCAGGTTCCTGGACCACAGATGCCAATGTGTGCCGTGCATTCATCAATATCTGAGAGAATCCAGCAAAAACATCAGCATTCAGACACTCAACTCAAACTCTTTCGGACACTTGTAGACGTTTGCTGAAGTTAACATTTATGCAAGTCTTTATCACAATAATTAAAATGAAATCATGCAAAATAATAAAACAAAAACAGTTATATATATATATATATATATATTGGTTTATATACAAAAATTAATAAAATTACACATATCATAAACATTCAAATAAAAGTTTAATAAAAAAAGTTACTAAACATTAAAATATAATAAATATAAAATTGTAATTTAAAGTAAATTAAATTATTAAAAAAATATACATAAAAAAGAATGACTTAAAATACGATAAGAAATTAAGATATTTAAAAAGTAATAAAAAATACATTCGTAAAATAAATCGAGGTTAATAAACATTGAAATTCAATAAATGCAAAACTGTAAATTATGGAAATATTAATATAAATAATATAATATAAACAATCATTAAAATGCATTCATAAAATCAACTAAGGTTACTAAATAATCAAATTAAGTTAATGTAAAATGTATTTAAAAGTAAGTTTTTAATCCTTAAAAGTACATTTCTTAAGTACATTTAATTCTTAAAATAATCATATAAATTAAAATATAAATACAACTGTATATATATATATATATATATATATATATATATATATATATATATAAATATTTTTTGATTAGTGATATGCTAAGAACTTAATTTGGACAACTTTACAGATGATAGTACAGATTTTCTCAATATTAAGATATTTTTTTTTTAAACCCTAAGATTCCAGATATTCAAATAGTTGTGTCTCAGCCGAATATTGTCTGATCCTAATAATTCATACATCAATAGAAAGCTTATTTATTCAGATTGCAGATACTGTAAAAACACTTAAGACTGGTTTTGTGGTTCATGGTCACAAATCTAATTAATGGTTACTAAATATTAAAAATGAATCTATTATAAAATATCGGTGCCTCAGGTGAACTCAGATGACCTTCGCAGATGCGCGTCTCCTGGCTGAGGTAGTATCCAGCGGGACACTCGCACTGGAAGCTGCCGAAGGTGTTGACGCAGTTTCCCCCCTGACACAGACCGGGCAGCTCCTGGCACTCGTCGATGTCTGCGAGCAGGAAAGAGAGACAGAGACGGGCGTCATTACACACACAGACCGCAGGTGCTGTCCGGCATCACGGCATACGCTCTTACCCTCCAGGATGACGGTGATGGGATTGGGCCGAAAGCCCTCTCCGCCGGGACACAGGGTTTTGTACTCGGCTGTGAGGAGACACACAGTTTATCATGAATACAAGCAATCTGTGCTTATATATATATATATATATATATATATATATATATATATATATATATGTGTGTGTATATGTGTGTGCTTGTACCGATATCAGAGTGACCAACTGCCATTAAAACCATGAGATATTTGCACAAATCATTGCTTTATTACAGTAAATGAGACAAAAATAGAAGGAATTCCAGTTTTTTGTGGTTTTAGTGTAGGTATTGGCTGTTGTTAAATAACTATTTACCGATATATTGGTATATTTTTTTTACACCCCACAAGAAACAAAAGTAATTGGGAAAAAAAAATGAATCATTATCCAATCTTAATAATTTATTATATATATATATATATATATATATATATATATATATATATATATATATATATTATAATATTTATAAAATGTATTTATCATTGTACCTATATTAGAGTGAACCACTGCCATTATAATGAGATATATGTACAAATCATTATTTAATGACAGTAAATAAGACAAAAAAATAGCTGGAATTTAAGTTTTATGTGGTTTTAGTGTAGGTATCAGCTGATGTTAAATAACTATTTACCGATATATCGGTATATTTTTGTTACACTCCGCAAGAAACTAAAGTAATTGGGAATAAAAAATGAATCATGATTTTATGCAATCTTAATCATTTAATTTTGTATATATATATATATATATATATATATATATATATATATATATATATATATATATATATATATATATATATATTATAATATTTATAAAATGTATTTATCATTGTACCGATATTAGAGTGAACCACTGCCATTATAATGAGATATATGTACAAATCATTATTTAATGACAGTAAATTGAATTGAATTGAAGACAAAACATAGCTGGAATTCAAGTTTTATGTGGTTTTAGTTAAGGTATCAGCTGATGTTAAATAACTATTTACCGATATATCGGTATATTTTTGTTACACTCCGCAAGAAACTAAAGTAATTGGGAATAAAAAATGAATCATAATTTTATGCTATCTTAATCATTTAATTTTATATAACACATTATAGTTTTATAAAATGTATAAACAAAACTGTATAAAAGAAAAAAACTAATAACTTAATAAAACTTTAAAATAAAGGTTGATAAATGTAAAATTGTTTTTTATTAGTATACTATATTTAATTATATATTAATCTAAAATATCACAATTAAAAAGCTCATATACATTTAATTATATTATTTAATTAAAATTACATAAATTCCTAAAATAAATCAAGGTTACAGAACAATAAATAGAAAAAAGTAAAATGTTATTAAAAGTGTGTGTATGTATGTATATATATATATATTATCAGTATATTATCAGTGGCCCTTGTAAATGCTTGCTGAAATCAAGGCCTTTTAATAGACTTGATTTACATTATGAACTTATGTTTCCCAAATTAATTATTTTATGTCATTTAATTGTAACAGAAAATAATTGAAAATTAGCAATTTGCTTTTGAATAATTTTACATTGTTCGATTTTAATGTTTATTAACATCGTTTCATTCTATCAATTAATTTTCATAAGCTGTTTTAATGCGTATAGCTCAGTAGAGATAGACACATTAAACATGCTATTAATATTTCACAAATGATCCGAATCAGCTGCTGCTTATTTTAAAATATCTTTAAGTGAAATCGAAGTTAATTTCGCATAAATATATTTCAGCAACTCAATAAAATTGTACATACATGTCTATATATAATCATTATATTTGCTGTATTTGCCCCCCTGCTTGACTTCTACTGGGAATGAAAGTGTCACTGTCTGAGTGGTGCTCTCGTGTGTCTGTACTGGAGTTGATGGGCGGGCACAGTTCGCAGGGGTTCCCCCAGGCTCCGCCCAGCGAGCAGCAGCAGGACGCTCGGGTCACGCCCACCCCGATCTCAGCGCTGCAGGAGATGCCTCCATCACCGCGGTCCAGTGTGTCCAGGAAACAGTTCCCCACACGAGTGTCTGCCAGAGAACAGGGGAGAGCCACGTTAGATTCACTGCCGTCGTGATTAGAGCGAGGTCCTGAGACGGGACGGTTTCAGTACCCACGCAGCCCACGCCCGACGGGTTCAGCTCGAAGTCCGGAGGGCAGTTGCACAGGTAGCTGCCGGGCAGATTCACACACACGCCGTTGATGCAGTTCACAGGGTCGAAACACTCATTTATATCTGTGACACAGAGACAAACGGAGAAACCACACGCTCGAAATTGAGACTCAATGGCTCTTTCATAGATGCTTGCTGAAATTAATATATCTGCATGTCTATATCAAAACGATTCAATTATTTAAGAATTATTTAAGTAATTATATCATTTATTTTATTTATTTAATTAAAAAATACATGCATGAATCATTAGTAGAGTTACTAAACGTTACAATTCAAATAATGCAAAATATTTAATTAAAATAACACTGAATGAAGTTATTTTTATTCAAATGACAAAATAATTCAGTTAAAATAAATTTATGAATTACCTTACCTTAAAACAAATATAAAATAAATAAATTAAAATTAGATTACAAAACAGATATATATATATATATATATATATATATATATATATATATATATATGTATATATGTATATATATGTTTAATTAACTATTAATATAAAATTATTTGATTAAAATTTACACATTATTGAATTAAAAATAAATTACACAAACTAATTAAAATACGATAAATGTAAAATGAATTTCAAGTAAATTGATTTTCATTATTAAAATATTTATGTGATATATGTAATTCTAATATAAAATTATTTGATTAAAAGTTACACATTATTTAACTAAAAGTTAACTTAAAATTAATTAAGGAAAGTAAATAAATGTAACTATTTAAATATTAATATAAATATAATACAAAAAAATTTATCAATATAAAATAACAATTAAAAGTTAATATACTATAACTTAATTACACACACATAAAAAAAAATTCAATATAATATATACGTATATGTATATAATATAAACCTAAAACATTTAAAAATGTGATTTGTGATTTGACTCACTCTCACATTTAGTCTGTTTTGTAGATTTTTAAAATATTATATATCTGCTTTTTTTATTAAATTGTATAAATCATGCAAAATTTATGAAAAGTTTTATAAAAACATAAATTAAAATAATATACATTTCTTATACATATTTAATTGAAATATTTATATAGAATTATTTTGTATAAATTACACAAACAAACGAATTCACAAACAAATACTACCTTATATAATCTTTCATGATTT